>NC_081376.1:28597517-28897517 GCF_030684315.1 Stegostoma tigrinum
AAACCTGATGTTAATATCTTCCAGAATCTTCTTTCCAGAAAGACAAACAGCTTGTTTAAATGCTATGGCAGAATATCCAATATACACACTGACACCGCCAAGAGTTATCAGAGCTGAGGTAAACAAAAGGTGAGACTTTGGTTAGATATTAACATATTGAGCACATTTTACAGCTATTTTATAATCATGTATTCCCCCGATATTTGACCTCTAATAGCTAGTATGACAAAATAATATTACACCATTACAGACAAATTACATTACAATGACATGTTCAACTCTTAAAGGTAAGTAATGTGGCAAGGAAATATTTGGACTAACTGAAAGGGATATGGATCAAACACAGGCAAATTGGACTAGTTTAAATTGTGTAAATTGGGTGGTATGGGCAAGTTGGGCTAAAGGGCCTGTTTCAATGCTGTAGACCTCTCTGACTCATTGAAATCCACTTTCATATCTGGCTCACATCAGGACAGAGGTGGGCAATGTTATGGAGGAGAACACCCAACATCACTGGTAAAAAGCCTGAACTGTCTCCATAGTTGGCCTTACTATAATATTGGCTCTGTTCTGATCGGGTGTAGCCAGACAGATTGTCATTTGACATTGAGCAGATCCATAACTGTTGCATGAGCGGGATATTAATTTGGGTGTAGGGGACAGTTCCAGGAAGGCAGGAAAATTTCTGCGCAGCCAGAAGTAGTCATGCTCTATAGGCCAAAAAAGGTACAATTAGCAAAACAATTTAGTGGGATGTACCTCTTCAAGCAGATAACTTACTCACCCAGTAAAGCATTATTACTTTTTTACCATAGCAGTGAGACATATGAAAACATTTTTACAAATAGAACTGAGCAAGTAGCTAACATAGTACTAATATTTTAAAATGTGCATTGTGTAACACAGAACATTAGAGGAGCAAGGACAAAGCATTACAAGGAAGAGGAGATAAATATATATGAATAGAGCGTGTCGGCATGAATTGAACTAAAAAAGTTAAACTAACAGCTGATAAAGTTACTTCAGTTCTTTGAGAAAATAGACTTCATTTGCAAAACGACATCCCCTAGTATTTAAGCAAGTTTTTTGACACTATGCCAACAAGATAAATACTGAGACAGGAAGGATTGGAATAAGAGGCAAACTTCAAAATGGAACAAAGTAGACAGTGTGATTACGGTTGAAATTGCATTAACACTGGCAAGTAGCCACTAGTAATGGTAACAAAGGGAAAAATTTTTAAATTGTCCAGGGGAAGTGGGTAACATTGTCTGAGTCAGCATGGATTGCCCATCCATAATTTCCCTTGAGAATGTATTGATGAGCTGTCTTCTCAAATTGCTGTAGTCTTATAGATGTAGGTACGCCCCCAGTGATTTTACACAGTGTTCGAGTGCTGTGGAGGAGGAAACCTAGCTGGCATTTCAGGTCAATTACAGTACATCTGAAACACTGAATGGGGAGCAGTTGAAAGAACACCAGGTAGGTCTGTGAAAGGCTGGAAGGTGGGGTCATAGGAGGATGGTCAAGGCATTAGAGGATAGAAATTGGACATTCAAGAACAGATTACTCTGCATGTGTGTAAGTGGTGGTGGGTTATCAAGATAGGAGTGATAACCCTTTCAGGCCTCAACATGCAAATAAGAAAAGCACCTAGATGTTATCACATGACTTCAAACAGTGTGCACTGTAGCAGTCTAGGCACATACTATGTCTAAAGATTGTTCCATACTATATATAGATATTAGTTTCACTGTAAATAAACTCACCAGAGATCTTCACCTAAAGAAATTTACATACCTTATTTGTTATATAGTTAAACAGCACAAACATATAAGTAAATGGTATGTTGCTGGGATTCTTTAAAGCAAAGGAACAAAGAAGACATCAGCCTTACAAATTTGAAGGCCAGGGGAGAAGCCACACTAAAAATAACCGCAAGACAGGAGTCCCCACCATACAAAAAAAAGCAGAAGCTAATATATATTCATAATTCATATATTCATACCTCCAAGCCAGTCATTTCCATGCAGACAGTGAGGTAATTCAAAGTTACTCTAACTTCAGGCTATTTAAAACTTGAAAGGCCACCAGTACTCAGCCCTGCACTGAACTAAGAGATGCAGGCCAAAATTCAATCAATGTAAATAAATGTGGGCCACATTCAGAATACGTGCAAAGCCAACTGAACAACTCCTAAAGCAATTTCCAAACCAGAAAATGGAAGGGAACACTGAATACAGTGGTGAAAGTATGGAAGGAGTGCACAGATTTAAATATGAATTGAAAAGACAGAAGAACAGCAGAAGCATAGATATTAAATCTCCACTGTCGTTTGGAAGGTGACAGATCTATTTCATATTTCATAGAATCCCTAAAATGTGGGAACCAGCCGTTCAGCCCAACTCTTATCGGAGTTCAAACATTGTAAACAAAGAAAGCGTTAAGTTTCATAGGCCAAGCGATTGCAGCTCTGATTAAACATGCCATGAACATGCTGATAGCTATTGGTAATGAGGAATTACATAGAGCCAATACCTCGGGGTTATCTGAAGAGGAGCAGACAGATATTATGAAGACATGAAAAGTCTTACAAAATCAGCTGCATACAGGAGTCGACTTTACAATTCATCACTTAGAATTCATGTCCTACAAGCAAAAGGCACAGGTCAATACGTCCGTGGGTGGCATGGTAAGGGTGGCAATATGATTTTTTAGAGGCTGAATTCTGAAAAAGAATATGGAGTTGGTAATTGCTTCAACACCTGCTAAAGCAATCTAAGAGGCGCTTTTGGGAAAAAAAGGTCACAGCACTGATTCACTGACAGTAAACGGCAGAAAATAAGCCATTCTCAAACAGATAACAGAACCTGTAAGCATCAGGTGCAGCAAACAATATTGACACTGTAGTTTGCTTGCTTTTCACATTTTAGCTGTGTGGAAAGTGCAATGTATCTCACCCACTACAGAGCTGTGCTGCATCCCACTATCTGTGTGAGGCATGCTGAATAAAAGGCACTGGACACATCTGTGCAAGAAATCTAGTTCCAAAGACACAGAAGGCAGGCACAGCAGTACAGTGACAGCAACAAGGAACACTCCAAACAGCTGCATAAATGTAAGCCAATATATAAAGTTCACACAAGGCAGGCTCGAGTCAAGACCCACAGCGGAACAATTTCCCATCAGAGGACAGACAGGCTTTCCACATTGTGAATGTCACACAATATGCGGATAAAGTCAACTGACTGGAAGCTTTCCAGCAAAATACTGCAGATGTTGGAAATCAGAAATAAAAACAGGAAATGCTAGAGAAATTCAACAGGTTTGGCACCTTCTGTGAAGAGAGAGGCAAAGTTAACATTTCGAGTCTGGTATGACTAGTCTTCGAAACCTGGTTTCTCCTCCCACAGAGAGGCAAAACTGCCATGCCATAGCTGCTGAGTTTCTTCAGCACTTTCTGTTTTTATAACTATTAGTTTGTGCCACATTCAACATTACTTGGGACAAAAAGCAGCAAAACCAAGCTTTCTTGCCAACTATCAAGCAAAATGCCCAGGTCAGTAGGAAGCAGCTGACCACCTATAGTGATTGAGCAGTATGACATCGCAGTGGTCTTCAACACAAAGTAACCACTCTCATCAACGAAGGAGCACCAAAAACTTTCCTTGTGGACCCAAAGAAATATTCCTGATCTTTTATAGGATTTTTAAATTAAACATTTTTTAATTGAATGATACAGCAGGCTTGAAAGATTGAATGGTTATTGCTATATTCCTGGCAGATAGATATAAGATTGTCATGACAGCTGTGTGGAAATAAAATTTTATATCCAGATCCAGAATGTTAATGTGAAAATTGTGATATGTTCAATAAATTTTTAATCATATTATACACTTTAAAAATTAAGCAAGTCAGAATAAAATTATAAAAAAGATGTTGCATTTTATTGTATACAATGGATCAATGTAATTAAGTTGTAATAGGCAGCATATTCCCATTCACTGTACTCTTGTTAAAAATGGGGTGTTGTTACATGGAGTGTAAAAAATGTCAAATCTTGTTTTCTCCAAATGTTTTGATAAGAATCACTGCTTGCTGCAGCTATTGACAACCTTGATTCTTTGTTAGGAACTTGCATTTTTTTATGTGGAGAATGTTACTTAGATGTTAAGCCCCAAGTTCTTCAGAGGTTTAGAAGGAAGATATCACACAAAGCAGCCAGAGACAAATGAAAAGAATTATCTTCTTACTTGCATGTACTCTTCTACAAGGAATGATAATTGAGATCACTTTGGTTATATTTAATAATAACATCCAATTCCAAACTCCGAGTCTATTAAAACTGCAGAATAATGAGGTGACCATAGGATTCAGACAGCTTTGTGACAGACAAATGAACCAATTCAGTATCAGTGCTGGCCAGTCATAATGGGGGCTGTCTGCACCAAAGGCATGCAGTATCATTATCAATTTGATACAGAAATTATGGTTTATGTCACCAATTTCAAAGTGATTCAGATTTTTCCAGTTATTGTGATACTTCTTTGAGGAAGCCGCTTAACAATAATTATTCATACACACATCATAGAAATTTGCGATCAGTGGAGAGTCAAGATAAAAAATGACTTTCTAATGCTATTTTTATGTTTATTGCAAAAATGTATTAAACCTACTGAACTCTAGTCATGATATTAATAACTGTTTTTTACACATTGAATATTTCATGATCAGTAAAATAAATTGACTGCACAGAGAAGAAAAGACAATTTCTGGAGTACATGTCAGCATCAACGCTGTGAGACACCACCAGTGACAAAGGACTGACACAGAGCGGGTATAAATTGGAAGTCAACCATTGCTGGCCTCCTACAGCAAAGCATTAAATTTCTATCAGCTGATTTGGAGCTAATAGGTAAGTTGCTAATAGCTATATTAGCATATCATTAACAAACTAATACAGAATTCTGTGACTGAGTCACCCATTAGAGTTTGAAAGCCTTTCAGTGTTTATGAGCTTTTCACCAAAGTTACAGTAAGCAACTTCAAAATGAACACAATGGTCAGATGGTGATGAAACACAGCTTTCTCTGTGTAGCAGGTTTCCCTTGGTATCCTTTATTCATTCATGGGATGAGGGCATTACTGGCTAGGCAGCATTTATTGCCTGAACCCAGTTGCCCAGAGGGCAGTTAAGAGTCAACCAACATTACTGTGGTTTTGGAACCACATCTAGGCCGGACCAGGGAAGGAAGGACATTAGTGAACCATATGGGTTTTTCCGACAATCGACAATGGATTCATGGTCACTATTAGACTCTTAATTCCACATATTTATTGAATTCAAATTCCACAATCCTGCCACGGCGAGATTCAAACCCAGGTCCCCAGACCATAATCTGGGTCTCTGGATTAACTGTCCGGTGAAAATACCAGTAGGCCATCATCTCCCAGGTATACAGTATTGTAGATGGGCTAAAGTGCTTCTTTTCGACAAGCAATCCAGGAATAGAAAGAGTTTGTACTCAGTCACCGGGGCCAGGTTTTTAAATCAGATCTTTGGTGCCAAGCAGGGAAGAGAAGGAGGTTGCTGAGAAGGCACAGAAAGGCATCAGGGACATATCCATATCTTTGTATAGCCATACCATTTTTCAGAAGCAGAAAGAATGGCAGCTCAACTAAAAATCTGGAACCCAAGTGAGCATTTAAAGTGGCCAATTACAGATCACTTCCTTCCTCGGGCGATTGTTCTCATCACCTTCAAATGGGTGGGGGTGTTATAGGGTCTTTCTGTTTGATCACTATATAGCCCATGAAGGACCTATCCCTATTCCAATGGCAATGGCTAGTTCAGCAGCAACAACACTGTCTGTGCATTGAGGCGACCACCACCATCATTACAGGGAATGCTGCCTGGTCCTGACATCTGTAAACCCCATTTAACTCTCTTCAGATAGTGAGATGGCCTCGCCTCACAGCTACAGCTGAGTACAGTACCACAGTAGAGATAAGGCTGGATGAATATGGAGATGTGTCACTGAGTTAAGCTGTTATGTCCTTGAGACCTCAGTGGTCATATGTTAGAGTTCTGCTATGAAGCTGGACTCCACATGTCAAAGGGTATGTTGCTCTGTAGCCTTACCATCATGCATAGTGTATTAATAAAAGTTGTTTAACAGTAAGCTAGAAGTCTGGACTGGGCATGCGCTGAGAAGGACCCACATTAGAAAACAATAGAACAGTCACTGTAGACCGTGCTATAAGCTGCCTGTCTTCTCACTAGGCCAGGTCTGTGCCCTCCGGGCTCCCGTGCACTATGGCACTAATGATGTTGCCTTTTGCTTTCGGTCCCAGCTGCAGGCCATTTGCCATTCCTGTAAAATTTCAGCCATTGCCTGACCGCTGTAATATCAGAATATATGGCAGTGCCCATTATCTAATAGTCATGATGCCCTTGTGTGCAGCTGGCCACAGAGTACACTTTATTTGAAAGAGAAAGAAGCCATGTCCATCTCTTAGGGAAACATCTAATGGCGTGAATTTTATCAGTGACATCTCTTCCTTGAAGACATCACCTGCATGAAGCTTAGACACAAATAAAGAGAGACTGTGGCTATACAATTGCTTCACATGATGCATCCCAGACGATTCTGCAGTACTCACCTGCAGCTTTTAATCTCACGTGAGGGGCCCAGAAATGGCTACGCCAACACAAAGCATGCTTACTGTTGACTCTTACTTCATCACCAGTGGGATCATCAGCGAGATTTGTGTTAGTACATGGATCCTTTTTGGCAACCTCTCTCTTGGCTCTTGTGCTTTTGTGGATGAGTGACATTTCCGCTATGTGTGGGTAGCCTATTCATACTTGAGGGAGGAACATTCATTGTAACATTCATTGCAATCAACAAAATAAGCATCTGCAAGATTATCAATAAATTCCCCTTTCCTTCAACTCACAATTCAGGGGCTCAGCCAAACTCTCGCATTTACACTGTACTGGCTGCTTCCCACCATAACTAATTTTATGAAAGTAAACTCATTTTCTTGGAACTGTTCCAAAATATCCACACGGGGCTGTGATCTGCGTTTGGTTTTATAGGCAGGCAAAGCTCCCTATAATCTGAGGTGAACACTCTATTTCAGCTTGGTTTAATTAAAGCAAAGCTCTGGAGACAAAGGGAGATCACTCAAATTAATTGCCTTCAATTACTTCAATTATCTGACAACTTCAGGGTAATTTCTTTTCAATATTTCATGTAGCTCCATTTACAGTTTGGCATGACTTCTGCTTTCATTGTTTTCATTAACTCAGGTTATTTTGAATATCAAGATGTTTTTGACATTCAAATTTAAAGAATTGAGCATGTAGCTGTGACAGTAAGGCTTTGGAGTCACCTGTGTTATATGATTGCATTGTCTTGTCAGTGATGTGGGCAACAGCACCCTATTGATGTCCCCTTAAGTATAATTGATGCAAGCACAGAAATAGTGACATAAAAGGGAGATGAATATTTTTATTTATCTTTAGAAAAACAAACAGCTGGTTCACTAAATAGTGAAACTTGATTGCTTTACTCTGCAAAACTTACAACTTCAGATGCTATGTTGCATAAATCCTCAGGAAAATGTCTTCGTGAGCTAGTTATTAACCACAGGTATCACCAGTGCATTGGGCTAAACTATAACTACCAGAACTTACCTCAGAAAATAACAACAGTTAAAGCCTCATGATCAGTCCCTTAAGGCTCTGAAATAGAAAATGCTCAATGTATTCACACAAAGCTACTTTGCCCTTTTTTAAGTAATGTCAACCTTTTTTAAAACAACCACAGATAACAAGGTGTAGAGCTGGATGAACTCAGCAGGCCAAGCAGCATCTTAGGAGCAGGAAAGCTGATGTTTCAGGCCTAGACCCTTCTATTTCTGATGAAGGGTTTAGGCCTGAAACATCAGCTTTCCTGCTCGGCTTGCTGTGTTCATTCAGCTCTACACCTTGTTATCTCAGATTCTCCAGCATCTATTATCTTTAAAACAACAATTTGTGTGTTTCTTTTAATGTAAAAGAAAAGGGAATTCCATACTCTGATTTTGTATGCTAATACTTGCATACAGTAACTTTCAATCCAAGTTCTGACTGATAAAATGTGAGGGTAGATAATGTTTTGATCATTTTGCACCCAATTATCATTAATGGAATATTGTGCTCTAGTTGTTAAAAGTAATTTCAACAGCTTTTTTTTAAAAAAAAACTACATCCCAATATAAGATCATCTGATCAGTCGATAACTGTCAACAAATGAGACATTGAGCAGTGAAAACAATTGTGTGATTAACGTTGCAAGACAGCATTTATATGTAAATTGTGCAGCAAGTTCAGACAAAGGGCATAATATCCGAAGTTGATTTTCAACTTGTCCACCACTAGCTTTATAAATACAGCTTCTTACTCTCTGCCTCACCACTGAGACGTATTGAGCAGTGTGCTTGCACAATAGATAAAAATTAAACTCGTCAGAGAAAATTAAAACCAGTCATTTCAACTCCTTTAAATCAATCTTTCTATGCTGAATATTAACTGTTATAAATGTGACGTTTCATTCCTTTAGTTTTTTATTGTCATTTGAGTTACAAAATGAATTAAAATTTTGCATATATTTCTTTTCTATATCACCTTTTCTGTCCCTTTTTTTGCCCTTCATCATTCATATTTTTATTTCCATCTGTTTATTTCACTTTCTGGCCCTCATTTGACCCACTACGTTTTACATTGCCTTCTCAGTCGATTTCACAACATGACAAACTGACTGTATAAGGAGATACATGGTTATTTACCCTGAACTTTGTGCTACAAATCCCACACAGCATTAGAACATGCTTGCATTTAGAAAGTGACACATCAAAATTTTTCAAAAATAATCTGCACGGCCAAGTCTAACTTAACATAGATTCCATCAGATACCACACTATGAAAAAAAATCTGCATTATTACTAATTTATTCATTAGTTAAATTTGCGTTTACTTTTTCCAAAATACGATACCCACAAGGAAACAATTTTAAAACTTAACTGTTTGTGATTCCAGCAGTTTTCTGGAATTTTGTCTGCCGATGTTCCAAGAATTTGCAGCATTTGTGAATTGACAAACAAGTATAGTCACATTTGTAACGCTCATGTACTCCACGATGGGAGACAGGTTGTGCATGCCCAGGACACTGCACCCATCTCCGCACTGACCCTGCCAAACTTTCAATGTAACTTAAACAAAATAGCCAGTCCAAGTATCCAGACCATTCATCCAAAGGGCCATAAATATGTCTCTGCAGAAGCAAGTAGTTCTTGCCTTTTGGCTTGCTGGTTGCTAATCAAACACAGGTCCCATTTGAGGAATAAGAGCAGGGAGTCCCTGCTTTGAGCATCCCCATTCTTACTCTGTCCAATCCTGCCTTGTAAGAGGCAGAAACAGTTGCATCAGAAGTTACAGACCATAGAGAGGGCACAGATAAGGGGCCTATGGCCCACTACCTTGTGCTCAACATGACGCCAAATTAAACTAATCCTTTCTGCCAGATCTTGGTGCATTATCCATCCAATCCTTGCATATTCATGCGCTTATCTAAAAGTCCCTTAAACGCCCCTTTAGTGTCTGCCTCCACCACCATCCCTGGCAGCACATTCATACTCCTACCACACTCTGTGTAAAAAAAGTTTGCCCCTCACATCTGTTTTGAACTTACCCCTTCTCACCTTAAATGCATGCCCCAATATACATACTGGTCATTATCAAAACTATCAGATCACCACGAGAATCACTGGCAATTCAAATGATCTCTCCTTGGAGTTAAGAGGCAGTATTTCTGAACCTAAAAAAAATCATTTTTTACTAGATTACAATAATTGCAAAGAAAAAAAACTTGTAGCTCCTAGTATTATTGTCAGTTTGCAAACTCCAAGTCATTTTTCCACATTCATCTTCTTCAGTCCTTGAATCTAAACCTAATATAGCCACAGAAGAGAGCAAAGTGTGTTGCCTACAGTTTTGTGATCTCAGTGAGTCACTGTCTAATTCAGATTACACAAGGCCATGACATTAGAAGTTGAAAGGAGTTCATGATTACCTCAAAAAGTTAAAAATGGTCAAACTAGTGAACTCAAAAGGAACATTATCAAAACAGATTCCTTAGTAATAATTTCTAAATTTATTTGACAAGTTTTGAGCCAGTCATTTTTCAGAAATAACTGGAAAAAATTTGTTCTAAATTTCCCACATAAATCTACTGTTACCCTGCTGGCACAGAAAGCTACATATTTGTTCCAATAACTTCAGAAGAACTGCTATATTGTTTTGAGACTCTGAAGTTAATTCGTAGGGATTTGACAGTTCAGGTTATTTTATTTAGAAATCTGAACAAATTTAATTCCATTTCCTTTATTTCTCTCTTTTCCAATCTTTACAAAGGTGTTGACTCATGTTGCTTGTCTTTTATTACGTGTTGACAGCACTCCAGTTCAATACCCAAATGCACGCTAATGTAGGTAAAATAAAGCAATTCTGAGCAGATTAGTTGGCAACAAGCTGCATCACAACAGGGAGTGGATTTTCTTCTTCAGCATTTGGGCTATAATCTGGGATGCACACTGCCTGTTCTTTGTTGAACCTTCCTGACTTTTTCCCCAATTATTTCTGTGGTAGAAAATCAAATGTCCTTCATAAAAGATGAGCAAGTGACATCCCCGAAAACTTCCCATTGCTAAATCGTCAACTGTCTATTTTAAAGATTATGCCTTCATGTTCTGAATTCATCCACTGGAGAAAATAATCTTGTTGCATCTAACCTTTCAAATCCTGACTTCATTTGAACCTTCACTTAGGTTAGCCTTTAACCTGCTATATTCAAGGGAATAGTAGCCACATTAAGGAGCCTTTCCCCAGAATTTAACTCTTTAAACTTTGGCATCATCTGGTAAATTTGCAGTGGACCTCTTCCAAAAAGGTCTATATATTTTTCCTAAGGTTTGCGGTCCAAAACTGAACAGAATTGTCCATACGAGGTCTGGCCTAGCTTCTGTAGTGGATAGGGAAGAAGGTTATCTCAGAGCACGACAGGACCTTGATCAGCTGGACCGATGGGCCAAGGCATGGCAGATGACACTTGAACTTAGATAAATGTGAGGTGTTGCATTTTGGAAAGGCAAATCAAGGCAGGACTTACATGCTTAATGGTATTGTCCCGGGGAACAATGCCAAACAAAGATCCCGGGGCGCAAGTTCAGAGCTCCTTGAAAGTGGAGTTGCAGGTAGACAGCGTACTGAAGAAGGCATTTGATATGCTTGCATTTATTGGTCAGTCTAAGGGGTCCATCCACTAAACGTCAAGTGGGGAGGGGGTTATCAGGGGCCGGTGCTGCAGGAGAGAGGCTGGGGAACTTAAAGCTGAAGAGTGGAGGTCAAATGCTGGGATGCAGAGAGGATTACAATAGTAAAAGGGCATAGAAATATATAAGGGGAGGGATGGAGGATACAACATGAGAGCATAAGAGGTCATGCAGGAAGCATTGCCACCAATAGAGGACAATGAGCTACCAGACTCGGCATGTTTACCTCACATGCCTGGGGGTGGGAGGAAAGGTGGACAGATGCAGTCTGAGATAGATGGGTTAGTCGGGAATGAGGAAGCATTTACTTACAGGCTTCACAGCATCATATAGAGGAAGGAGAGGTCGATGTTTGAGCATTGATCTGCACAGCGAGGCGGATCCTGAACTCTCAGTCCAAGGAGCAGCCGCTGCTGGGTTCCATTGTCCTATAAATCATAAGTGCGCGATGAAAATGAAAATGCTGGGACCACCCCTGGAGTGAGCCAGATAGATACTGCCATCCATGTATGAGGGCTTTACAAGCTATGGCTTCAAATGGTAACACCGGGAAACACACACATATACATACAGTGAAGGGTGCAACATATGTGCAAGCTCAGCATTCCTGTGTGCAGTCCAATTTCCTGACCCAAACACTCCCAACCATTTCATGCTGGCTAACAGCTGAACTCCACTAGTGCCTGTGATGCAATAGTAATGTGTGTCCCCCTGGTGAGATGGAGTTTGGTTGTAAAAGTTTAGTTTCCTGTGATTGACCCATTGCATGCTCATGGGGCAGCAGCTATTCACTGCACACCTTGATCCATGGAACATGGTCTAGGGATAAGGGCCAAAGGCTTCAATACCTTCAATGTTTAAATGCAGCCACAGAGACTGGCACAGAATAAGATAGTGAGAAACGAACATATATTTACAAACACTTATAATCCAGTATCACCTGTGCCACCAATGTGTCCTCAAAATGCCATCATCCTTTCCCTCTCACGGAGAGATGCACTGCAATGAACAATGGGTTTTCTACTTAGTTGTTGGGACATGGACGCCTCTGCATCTTTGTAGGACCTACCCAGTATTCACTAATGAAGGTCAGGAACCTCTCCTTTAAAAGGGATGAGAAGCCGAATGTCGGACATGCATCCTGGCCCTCTTGGTCTGCCTGTGGGCTGATTTCTCCTGTAATAAGAGAAAGGGAAAGATTGTTGGGATGACATTGAGTGGCACAGTCTGTTAGTGTGGGTACAGATGGGTGAAAGCTGGTGAGCTGCCCTGATTCAATGAGTAAGCAGTACAGAGGACATACAGGGTCAGTCCTGTGGAGGAGACTGGGGTGGTGAGAGCAAGTCAGGAAGGAAGCTGCAGGCAATAGTGAGCATGATGGAGCATGGTGGTTGCAGCAGCAGAGACAGACTGAGTGTGTGAAAGCAGAGAGAAGATAGCAGCACTTACACTGGAATGAAGGAGGTCATTCACCACCATTCCACACTGCTGGGCATTCCTCAGAACCAGGGAGACCACATCAACCTGGAACCAGGCTGGTTGGGTCTGGTGGTGTAGTCTCCCGAGGGTACAGAACATCCCTCTTCTGCATGACCCGGGCAACTAGGACCTTCTGGTCGCAAAGTGAGGCACCAATTCCTCTGCCAAACCATGTGCAGCAATACAGGGAAGATCCAAAATGCCAGTACTTATCCAGGCTTTTCAAATACTGCACCAACACCAAGGATGCCAGTCTACTCTAAAATATCAGTGCACTGGTGAGTAGTTCCAGCTCCAGTGAGTAGGACAATCAGGCAAGCATCAGACAAGAGGGGCACCATGAGAGAAAGCAGGTAGTTAATGATGCCAGTTTTGGGAAGCCTTGCAAGAAATCCAGCTGGGCCTCAAAAAATAAACTAGATGAGAATAACACTTTGCCAAAATATGGTAAGATTCAGCACAATATCTCAACTACTCAGAGTCAGGACCACTCATTGGATAAATATACTGTCACAAAATTCTCTGTATTGGTGATGCAGACAACAGACACAACTTAGCCAATGCTCCAGTGATGTATTTATAATGATATAATTACCCTATGTTACAGAGAGTAGACAGGCAGGTTGAGAATGTATCAGACATCGTCCGCACCAATGTGTGGAACAGGACGATCAGTAATTTTTGGACTGTTGAACTCGTGAAAGAACATTAGCTGTATTCTGTAAAAGGTGAGCAATCAAATCCTGAAAAGCCACAATCCCTTCCTGATCCCTACCTCCACTCCTAAATAGACATGCTTAAAAGCAATGGTTTGATCTGGTAACTTAAGGATAGGTCACAGGAAGTGTGGGTATTACATCCAAGTTGGGCTTAATTTGATCCACAAATCTGTACAAAAAGTTTGTAAATATACCATTTGGTATTAAGGAGAGATTCTCATACTATTGTTGTCTCTCATCTTCATGTCAATACTGAGCTATATTTCAACACTGGTTGCAATTCCTATTCAGTATGCAATCTCTGTAAATGTTAGCAAGAAAATCAGAAGAGATGCTTAGCCATCAAAATACTTATTAGTTCAGAGTGCATAATCAAACCTTAAGATTTTAAAGAAATTCCCTGAATCGGTAAGATATTAAGATTACTCATAAGCCACCGGCTGAGTGATGGAATAGTTTACTAATTCTCTTTGCTACAGTGCCCTCTACAGTCATCTACATGGTGTTAGCTCAGCAAAAACAACTTTACCATGTCAAAATTTTTAATCAATTTGTGAAGATATGTTATGACACACATTTGGAACAGGGAGAATTTGAATCCAGCTCAGAGGTAAGGAACTACCACTGCACCACAAGAGCCCTCAATCTTACCATTTTTTAAAATTTTCCAGAAGTGTTGTCATACACAACTGAATGGCTTTTTTCATTACCAAATCACCTGTGGCTAAACGTTGGAAGGGGTGAAGGCAAAGCTATCAGATCATCAGATGTCCATTCTCTACACTCAGGCTCTCTGTAGCAAAGGTCCTTGCATTTCAACATGTCCCATAAGGATTCTTGGCAATGTTTATAGATGCACCATAGAAAGCGCCCCATCCTATACGTTACAATTTGCTATGGAAACTACTCTGCCCAAGATGGTAAGAAATCACAGTGTTATGACTGTAGCCCAATCCATCAAGCAAACCAAACTTTCACCAACTGACGCCGTCCATACTTTCTGCAGCCCCTAGAAAACAGTAAACATAAGGAATGACACTTCCCATGCTGGTTATACTCTCTCGCTACGTACAAAAGTATGTACCGATGGATGTAAGAATAATTTCTTCCCCACTGTCATCAGACTTTTGAATGGACCTCTCATATATTAGAGTTGAACTTTTACCTCACCTTCTATGCAGCTGTAACACTATATTCTGCACTGTGTTCTATGATGTGCTGAATAATACACAAATTCTTCTCACTGTATCCTGGTACATGTGACAATAATAAATCAAATCGATAATAAATGAAATCAATTATGGTCATAGCTATGTAAAGCCATATATTGCTTGTCATAAAATCCTGGATAATGGCTGATCATCTATCTCAAAGCTATTTACATAAACAATGTCCATATACCTTGATATCATTAGTGTCTACGTATCTAGAAATCTGTCTTAAATTTACTCAATGGTTGAGCTTCCCATCGCCATCTGGGACAGAGATTCCTAGACATTCACTACACTCCAAGTGAAGGAATTTCTACTCATCTCAGTCCTATATGATTTGCTGCTTATTCGGAGGTTGTTCTACAGCACCCCCCTCCCCTCCTCGCTGCTCACTCCCCCCCAACCCACAACCCCAACACACACCCAAACAGGGGCAAAATCATTCCTGCATCCACCCTGCCCAGCCCTTAAAGAGTTTTGTAAGTTTCAATGAGATCAACCCTCAATCTTCAAAATTTAAGAAAATACAAGCTCAGTCCTCTTTGTGTCTCCTTGGAGGTGAAGGTGTCCACTAAATTCATAACCATTTGGCATGTCCACCCTTTACTTGCTTATTCCAACTACTTGCTCCAAGTGAATAATCAATCCCAGTTTGAACTCCTGCTGGCTGTTGTTCAGATATATAGCCAAGTGATTGCATTAGACACACTGGAGCATTCCTAGTATTATTCACCTGGCTGCTGGGAAACCCATTGAGTCAGAAGCTCTATTTTAAGTGTCTATTCAGTCAGGGTTATTTAGACTAAAATGGAATTAATATGAGCCACTGTCAAGCCCCCAGGTCCTCAAAGGCCCCACTATAGGACACTCAGGAAATGATTGGGAATAGCAAGAGGTTGTCTTTCCAGCAAGTGCTAGGAAGATGCCACGACTCCATGTCCATCAGACATTGCTGACAATGCATTTGTAGATGTGTCACCCACACTACTTGGGCAGGGCAGATTTCACAGCAATGACCTTTCAAGAGTAAGAAAAATGCATACAGCTGTTTATTTCTCTAACTTTACCTATGTTACACGGCAACAGTCCTTACCCTCCTCACCAATACTTGCAACATTTTGATTTCCTCCTTCACATCCTTCACCACCCAACAGAGGACCACAATGTACCGCTGCTCATTGTAAATACAAACTCATTGCTTGTTATTCTTATTCAAGCGTGCACTCACTTCTTCTGGCGAAATATTGCTGGCCTGAAATTTTGTCTGGATTCCTAGCCCAGACAGACTTGTCAAATTGAGTGGGTTGCAGTTTTCTGATCAGGAAGACAAAAGAAGAATGAAATACCTGTTTTGTTTTTAATGTCAGGACTATTCTTTCCCTGCACAAGTCCCACCCATCGGCATCTTGTTTGTAGACTAAAGGCCTGTTGGGTAAGGAGGTCTGAAACACAAGATCCCACACAAGGACAGCATGTGGGAAATGCACGCAATCATGGGAGGTTCCATTTGGCAATAAGCAGTCCTGGCATGCATAAGATTCCACTCACAGTGGAGATTTGCAAATGTGTACAAGGGTTTGCAATCCTAGGTTAAGATGTGCAATGTGTGGGAAGGGTTAGGGTTTCAAATTTTGGGATTGTGGAAGGAGTATTCTGCTGGTGATCACTAATGATTGGGGAAGAGGAAATGGTGATAATGTCCAAACCCAAAGTGGGTCTCAGGTAGTGAGGAGAGAATGATAGTTGGGTTCATGCACCTTTGGGAGGAAGTAGGTAGTGATTGACAAGCATACAATAGTATAGAATCAGATGGATCGTAAGGTGGGCCTGGAGGAGCCATTCCCGTTCCTGGACATCATATTATGCTATAAAAGCATATTCCTCGTAGATTCAGCCTCCCTGACCCGCTTTCACCAGTCAAAACTAAATTAAATTAAAATTGAATGTGTGTCAAAATGAAAGAATGAACCCTCAACACAATATCCAAATAAGCAACTGACAATCTATGAATGAATTGCTTAACTGCTTCTCATCCTAAATGTATTAAAATGAGAATTAGGTAGCTTTGGAAGCTTGAATTTTGTTACCAATTTTTAAGATTTTCATTTCTGAATTAGCCTCTACCTATCCGAAGTAAGATTCAACTCATTAATTGTGTTGCTTTCACTACAAATGCTTCCTGATCTGGTGAGTATTTCTCACATTTCCTATTTTGTCGCACCTCTTCTTTCTTCCATTAAATCTGTCATAAGTACCAAGCTTTTTAAGCTTACTGGTTTGTGCACCAAACTTTTCCAATGATTCCATCTTTGCTCACTGCACACTCTGCCTGCCTGCTTTCAATTCAATGTTTCTATATTTTGATCAACTCTTGCTTGCTCCCACTCTCAACAGCTTCACAACCATGTAGCAATCCCACTTTCCTTTATAGCTACATTCAACTGTTTGCTCTCTCTTTCTCCTTCTCTCTCTCTATGAAGGGTAACCCAGACAAATGAAAAATGCTGGACAGCATACCAGGAGCAATGCCAGGCATACCTAAAAATGAGGTGTTAAGTTGGTTAGGGTATAACTCTAAAACCTTGTCATTTTATTTTTCTGCATTTTTGATTGTAGACTGAAGAGGCCGAAGAACTGTCTTAAAAACCAAGGTTTGTTGAAGGATGGCTACGTTTTTTAAAAAGCAGCTTGGCACTCATTGTAACAACGTTACACAGTTGCTCGATCAAGCAGCAGTGAATATCTGATTCCAAAGGGTGTGTGGGAATTGAATTTTGGCTGGCAACAAGAGGCTGATTGGTCTGTGGGCCAGTGACTAGTTATCAATGCCAAAGGCCTTCTGCCTGCCAACAACTATGTGATTGGCTTTCAGAGGGTCCAACGGCTTCTGGGTGGGAAACAGTGTTCTGATCAGCACAAGAATCACCTCAGCAAGTTTTGTGGATTGGGACCTCTGAACTGCTGTGCCTATCCTTCCCTCTGCCCATAATAGCCATGTTTTCTGTGCCTGTCCATGTGGTAACGCTTAGATGGGCATTTATAAAGGGGGTTAGAGTTTTAATTAGTAAAGTTAAAAGTCAATTGTTCATAATTGTTTGTGTGTAGTTAGAATCTTTCCATTTGTAATAAACAGTCAGTCATTCTTGTTAAATATAGAAATCTGGTCATTGCTATAATACAGAAAAATTGGGGAATTTTGCTGACTTTTATAAAATCTTTAACTTGAGTCATGCCTCCTCGAATAGTGAGACTTGAGTTCCAGTGCTACACTGAGGTATGATATTATACAAGAACTAATGCAAAACAGCAGAAGCATCACATAGTAGGCAGGATAAGCAATCCAACAACAAATGGATCAGGCCCAAAATCTGCATACACAGCCTTGATTGGTGATAGGCAATTAACCAATCAACCAGAGGAAACTTAATAAAATCCCTATCCTCCTTAATTGGACAACCCAGCACTTCATTACAAAAGAAAAGGCTGAAATATTTAGGATCATCTCCAACCAAGTGAATGATCCATCTCAGCCTCCAATTGAGTTCCCCAATGACATGTGTCAGTCTTCTGCTTTTATTTTGTAACACATGATATTAAAACATGGCTGAAGGTACAGGACATAGCAAATATCATGGGGCATTATAACACCCCTATCTGGTGCTGATATGAATTCTAAAATAGTGAGCTGTTCCAATGTGGCTATAACACAGGATCAGACCCAACAATCTGGAAGATTGTCATGCTATGTCCTGTCCACAACAAGACCAATCCACTCCAGGCAATTAATACCTCATCACGTTGGCAGGGACAGTTCAGGAGTCAGCTTGGTCGAAAGCAAAATCATCTCCCTGAGAAGAACAAACATGAGTATTGTCGGAACCCAGGAATAAAAGCATTGGTAGTTAAATCAGGTGCTCTAAACGCTGCCAAAGCTATGCTCCCATTATAGATAGGACTGCAGGTCAACTCACTTCCAGTTTGTGTGTGGGCATCAGCATATGCCTTGAAGCGCATAATCAAATTTAGAAAACTGCAGCCAGATCTTCACAATAAGAGTTCATATTCATAGTGGAAGCTCAACTGCTGTCAATGAAGACCCTCAGCTCAAAACTACAGAGCTAGACATCAGCCTTGGCATGACAGGTTTCCACCATGGATCCACCAACAGTACAAAACTCAGAGGTTTTCAAGCTGTTACCCATGCTCTGCAATCTGTTTTCCAACACATTATTGTTGAGTGCCATCACTTGCCATTGAAGTAGCAGTGGCACAGCCTATGGAGCATGTCTTTCCCTTTCTCAGAATATCAGTGCGTTTCCTTCCTCACCATCCATTCAATCATAGTGACCAGTAACAAACCAGTCGGGTCCAACTTAATCAGCAACAACCAAAGTGTTACAGCTCACAATCCTGCCGATGCTGGAAATTCGACACAAACACAGAGAATATTTAAGAAACTGATCCAATCTGACAGCAGACCCTTGCCAGACTTGCTGGGTTTCTCCAGTAATCCTTGTGTTTGCTACAGTTTACTGCTGGACTCTCATATGCTCAAATACTTAGAAGTCACCATCCACAAACAACTGAAGAGTTCCTTCAAGAATGAGAGCCTTTCACCAGCTTTACTGAAACTATGTTGGGGAAGACTTCACAAATCTTTTAAGAAAGACACAGTTGACCAAGAGATGACCCCCGATATGTTAATCACTTTGGTGATGGAAGATTCCAAAATAAAACTGCATTTGGAATTAAAAACAATACATGTATTTCATTAGCTATTTTGGTCTATTATTGGTTCCACATTGCTAGAAAGACAATGTTACAAATATTGGGTACATAGTTTTGATGTTCGTTAATGCAGATTCAAAGGAACTATGATTTGCAACAAAGACAGTTAATGCCCAGAGGATGTTTGAGCCTACTCTGATAGGAAGATTGAGGAGCTCGTCATATATCTTGTTCTATCAACTGCTCTATGACCTGCCTAACTTGGGTGTACCCTGTCACAGTT
The DNA here is from genome assembly GCF_030684315.1 of Stegostoma tigrinum. Classification (NCBI taxonomy): domain Eukaryota; kingdom Metazoa; phylum Chordata; class Chondrichthyes; order Orectolobiformes; family Stegostomatidae; genus Stegostoma; species Stegostoma tigrinum. The sequence continues at coordinate 28,617,314 of NC_081376.1, forward strand.
TCCCATGAATTTCTGTTGCCTTCGTTCAATCCAAACAGTCAAGTAAATGAAAATCAAAAGAGATGTATATTACAGCTGACATCACCCCTTCGACTCTGTTGCACAAAGGCAAAATTTCCCCATAGAGTGTCAATTAAGTGATTGGCAAGTTATAGAATATAAAATGTCGGCTTTTCTGCCTGCCCTTAACATCAAAAATGGAAGACAGAATGAATCTTTTTCAGAAAGTTCTTGTGATACTTATTTTCATTCAACTCGGACAACCATATCTCAGTACAATGTCAGTGATACTCCAGATTAGAAAGACTTCAAAGCCTAACGGCGTTATCAGTAACGAAAGTCACGATGAACTAAATTGAGAGGAGCTGTTTGAAAAGGTAGCAGTCAATCACTTGAAAAGTTGGATTCTTGCCTTCACACCGGACTGTTCAGAACTCAGACTGTCATTATATGTAATGATAAAACAGGATGGTAGATAAATTCAGTCATGAACTCTAAAATAAAGAGGCAGATATGACGTGACTAAGTAAATGCTACTTAGTGGAAAAGTTTCAAGCAAACGCAGCAAAATGTGCATCCATCTACACGGGTCAACATGAATAAGTGCACGTGGGGTGAAAGTTCCTCTGAATTTTACACCTTTGGAAAATGTCATCATATTATTTGTTTCATCTGTTTGTAGTATTGTGAGAGGAATTTTCAAAGATTTGCCACACAAATAGATCTGACTTTGCCTAGAACAATCATTTACTTTTTGCCTTCAGTAATTTAACAATCTTTATTTTTTTGAGAGTGACCATCATAGACAATTCTGAATTACATCAAGAAGGCATTCTCCTGTCATATTTTTATATTTAACATTTCCTTGTGATAGTCACTGATAAATTTTATAGACAGACTACCCTTGCATCAAAATAGTTAAACCAGCAAATGTTGTTGTATCTGTGGAAGAGAAAAGTGCTTTGTCCAAGTGATTAGTCCTTGATGTAGTTATTGGTTTATCACCTTATACACACGAGTGTTGTGATGTGAAGTAGATGTACCTTTAATGGGGCATTTCAGACAGCTCTCAAACATTACTCACCTTTAGTTAAAATGTGACATCACCTCATCGCTCTGTACTCAGTGGCTCTATAAGGAAGCTGTGCTACTGTTATGTGTATACAGTCTTGTCTTTGAATAAAGAGAGTTGTTTAACTAGTCTTAGTCATATAATTGGTACGTTTGCAACGAATAGATGAACATCACAAAATTTAGTAGTTGTTGCTGAAGTTGCAGATCCTTTACTTGGGACTAACCAATGGGTCCACTAAACATACAGTGAATGAACAGACAGCTGATTAACTGTAGCACTATAGAACCATAAGAAGTTACAGTACAGAAAGAGACCATACAGTCCATCGTGATTCAATTGGTTGAATACACTAGCTGCCCATTCTAATGTGGCTTTACAGCCTCTGCTCCCTAACCTTGCAGTTTACAGCTCTTTAGGTGCAGATTTAGGTTTGTCTTAAATGGTTTGAGGGTTTTCACCTCAACCACCAAACTGGGCAATGATTAACAAACCTTCACCAAACTCTAGGAGAAAAGCTTTACCTTCATGGCCCCTCTAATCCTTTTACAAACATCTTAAATTTGTGCTTCCGTATAACTGTCCCCTCCATTATTCTGTATGCCTCAATTGTCGCTCCTCAGCCTCCTCTGTTCTAAGGAAAACAACTCAAGCTTATCCAATCTTTCCTCATAGCTGCAATTTTCAAGACGTGGAAACATTTTTGCAAATCCCCCCCGTACGCTCTCTACAGCAATTATGTTCTTCCTGTTATGTGTGACCAGAACTATACACAACACACCAGCTGTAGCCGCAGCAAGTGTTCGTGACAGTTCTAGCATTATATCCCTACTCTTTCATTCAACACCACACTCAATGAAGGAAAGCATCCCTTTTGCTTACTTTACTATCTTATTCACCTGTCCTTCGACTTTTAAAGGGCCTGCGGACATGTATTCCAATGTCTCTCACTTCAGCTGCACCTCTCAACACCCTCCAATTTGCACAGCTTTGCACTTCTCCAGCAAACTCTGAATTATGGGATAGCATTATTTTATAAGTTATACCAACTACCCACTGGTGCACAACATTTTCCTCCCCTTGCCATGTCATTTGAAATCTGCTTTGGTGCCAGTGAATACTTTTTCAGCATGGCTACTTTTGTAACACAGGAAACCCAACAATCAATTTGCACACATCAAGGTCCCAGCAATGAGCTAAAAAAGACTATAAAAGCCACTTTTTCCATTTTGGTTGAGTGGTAAATATTGTTCAAAATTCCCCTGTTCTTCTTCAAAATATTGCCTTGGGATTCTTTTTTGTGACAATTAAGATAGACAAGACTTCGCGTTAACCATCCACCTGAAAAACAACTGCCCCAACAATGTAATGCTAAGTGAGTGTGCATTCGAGTCACTGCATGCGACCTTGAATTCACAATAACTGTATTAAGTGGCAAGTGTGCCTTCATTGATCCAAAGCAGACAATGATTCACGTTCTTTAGGAGGACGAATTACTTCAAATTAAAGAAGTATTTGCCATGAAATAAATCTTAACAATTTAGCCAAAACAAGGCTAGACATAAAGCCAGAAAAGAGATAAACATCATATTCATGTCAATTTCCTTTGTTGTGACTAACACTTCCACACTTTTAGCAGCAGCCAAAGAACACATGGTGAAGGATGTGGTTAAAGTCACTGGATTAGTCATCCATTATACATTCCAGCCAAATAGCCAACTGGCATGAATATCTTGATAACTGTGTTGAGAATAGCAAGGTCAGCACGGTATTTGAACAAATGAAGCATCCTGGAATAAGTGGTCTTACATGTACGGGAGTAAAAGGGAATATGGTTGTATGGAGGGACAGTACAATTGACGGCATAAATGTTGATTTTAGCAACTATGACTGGGAATTCTGAGGTTTGGTTGCCGTTGTTGCCAGGGTAAAGGATAATGTGTTGAGTAAGGATGAGGTTATGATCCAAATGTTACAGTCCATGTAGGAATCAACGACATCTGTTGTCAATAAACCTATTCAAAGATGTTATTACACTTTTGGAAGAGGTGGGACCTGATCCTCAGCCTCCTTGCTCAGAGGTAGTGACACTACCACTGTGCCTCAAGAGTCCTAACAAAACCAATGACAAAGATAGAAAGAGAAATAAGATTTGGCTGACTGAATTTGAAAAGTACTAACTAGTAAGCAGAAACTCATTGTTACGTGTCTGTACTATTTTCTGAACCACTTGCCAATTGACATAAGGTCAACAGATGAGAGAACTAAATGCCTGTCTTAATGAGTGGTGTGGAAGACTGGGGTTTGGTTTTACAGGGTATAAGGACCAGTGCTGAGGAAAGAGAGACATGTTTCACTGTAATGTGTTCCATTTAAACTGGATGAGGAGCAGTGTGCGAAAAACATCCAACAGATGACAGAAACAGATAACAGAAAATCAGGTGTATTCTACAAAAGGGTGAGCAACCTAAATGCCCCCTTTTTCATGCCTAAAGAGACATGCGTAGAAGCTCTGCTCTCCTGGAGTGGGTGTTTGTAGAAGTAAGTATAGATAGAACATTAAGGTTTGGATTAACTTGATTAATGTTTGTACTGAAACTGTATAAATATTTATATCCAGGATAAGGAAGAATCTATCCATTGTGCTGTTTCCAGAACTGTGTGCAATTCTCAGCCTAGTTCAAGATCAGAATAAAATACAATCAATATTTAGTACACACATTCAACAATTATTATCATAAACGTAATATAGCTCAGGGGAACTTCTAGCATGCTCAGCTATCAAAACACCGGCGACTTCCTCAAGTCATTTGCCAAGCTCCATATTCAGCAAGGGCTTGTCACAAGTGTGCACTATCACCATCGTCTCACTATCCTTTAATGGACCACATTAGCTGCTCAAATTTTTGCTGCTGTCTTCAAAACAATTAAATTCTCACAGGAAAATCTGTATCAATGAACAAGCTATCAACAAGTCCTATGCCCTTCCTCATGACTTAATTAGAAACAGACTTGCATTGTTGCTTCATCACGTAAGCCTGAAAGTACTAATAAAATCCTCTGATATGTGGTTTGGAAATTCAAACATTGTTTTATTATTAATCTCTTGGAGATTATAGTAAACAGAAACAAAAAAATCCACAAACAACGTTTGGACCATTACTGCTTTTAATTTTATAGCCAACTAAACCTACTTGTCTCTCATTAACATTTCTTTTGTTTTTCATTAAGCAAACTGTTCATTTCTGATCTAACAAATTCCATTTCATCTAATAGATCCAACTTTACAGCATTCTGGAATTGAATATTTTCATTTTTAAGTAATTTTTGAAAAATGTGAACATATTAACTGTTTTTGTACCACTTATTGTTTCAATCTGTTAAACAAATCTAGCATTGAATGTGCTTCTGCAAAGGGTGACACCACATTTTCTTAACAATCAACTGTGAGATAATGAAAATGTTTGTTTGATTTAATCTCCTTGCTGCAAAGAAAAGAGAGCTATAAAGAATGCTAGTACACTTCTATGTATCTACAGCTGGTTATTCTGAGATAGTAGGAACTGCTGATGCTGGAGAATCTGAGATAACAAAGTGTAGAGTTGGATGAACACAGCAGACCAGGCAGCAGAGGACCAGGAAAGCTGATGTTTCAGGTCTGGAATCTTCTTCAGAAAAAGATGTGTACCATATGGATTGCCTTGAACAAAAACAACCTGAATCATACATTGTTATACTGTGATTGTTTTTTCTCTGGAATAACCTTGGAATAACAGTATCTATTTCTCTCAATCTGGAGTGAAGGCTTGATGAAGGAACAAAACACCATAATCAAAAATTACGTTTCACTTAAGGAGCATAAATTTCAATTATTAACTAAATAATAGCTAATAATAATGGAAAGTAATTAAAAGAAAAGGTAGCCAGCATAAATATTTAGCTGTTTTCAAGCTTAGGCTACAACATCCAAATTTAAATTACTCAAACATTCAAAGATGATCCAAACAACAAAAGACAGTCACCCAATAGCTGAGTGAACAATCAGATGTGTGCTTGACCCTCATTAGTTGTTATTCATTACAGTCTTATTGAATTATTTTGAGCTGGAGGCCATTTTATTCTTGCTGATGTGGTTCATGATCACATGACATTTTAATTCATTTCTGAGATATGTGAGACCATCATTTATTACCCCTTTTATTTGCCCTTGAAAAGGTGCCAGCAAACCACTGTTATTAAGACTAATGTTGGAGTCTGAGATAAAAGCTGACATTGTCATTGGTCACAAACCGAGCATAGGTGCTCCACAAAGCAGTCTCCGAGTCTCCACTTGGTTTCCCTGATGTAGAGGAGGCCACATAGGGAAGAGCGGATACAATATACCACATTGGCAGATGTGCAGGTAAGTATCTGTTTAATGTGGAAGGCTTTCTTGGGACCTGGGATGGAGGTGAGAGGGGAGGTGTAGCACCTCCTGCGGTTGCAGGGAAGAGTGCCAGGGCTGGAGGGGAGTGTACTCACCTGTACTGGCGTCATCCCCGCTACCTTGGCCTGTCCGTCTTCTCTCCACCTATCTGCTCCACTATCTACCTTCTATCATTGCCTCCTCCTCTCTCTATTCGTTTCAGAGTGCCCTCCCCCACTCCCATTTCTAAAGAAGGGTCCAGACCCAAAATATCAGCTTTCCTGCTCCTCTGATGCTGCCTGGCCTGCTGTCTTCATCCAGCTCTACACCTTGTTATCTGTTTGGTACTATTGCAGTTCAAGTGCTGAAGAAAGTCCCACACGCTATAAAAGTTGGAAGCTCTAGGATTTGACTCTGTGACCATGGATGAGCGGTGATGTGAGTCTTAAATTATTTTGCTATGTTCGAATTGTGTCAAGGTATTTGGAGGGTTGGAGCAATATATTCCCACACTCCGTATTAAATTCCCACAAATTCCAACACCACTAAACCTGCATGCCCTCTGAGCTGCCTACTCACTACCTCAGAACACCTCGCCATCTTTCACCCACCTGCAACAACACTAAGCGTTGTGCCACCCGCATTCACCTCACTCAATCTCTGCCTTTCTTCCACTCCAGGAGAAGACAGCTCATAGTAGGACAGACATAAGAGCGTATGCTGAGTCTGTTCCCTAAATTAGGCTGCTCATTCCGTATGAGGAGACAATCCCAACCATCACAGGAGAATACTGGGACTATTCCTGAAGAAATGCCAAGACATCCATATCCTGCCAACTGAATAAGTATTCATCCCACTGCAACACTGCTGTCAGTCTCAATCATTGCAAATTACTTCTAACCACCACAGCCATGCTTCTTTCTCTTTGATCTTGTAGGTACTGTTTACACATATACCACCACTGTGGTGAAATATGCAGCAACTCCAGAGACTTCCTCCTTGACCTCAGAGTACCAAGACCACAAAAGAATAATTGGCAAAGCTGCCTCCTACACAGACCTGTATTGCATTGCCCTAGCCACCAGAACTGAAGACTTGTTGACAGAGGGATGGCAAACATGCACTCCGTTCCTTTCTCATAAATAGGCAGCGTGGTACCACTGCCAGCACCCTCTCTGGACACTTTGGAGGTTGCTGGACTCTCCACTCCCAGCCTGCCTATAGAGGAATTGTTGAACACATTCATGGCTGAATGTGTTCGGACTGCTGAGATTTGATTTGAGTTGGTGTCGGTGAGATGTGGTGAAGGCGAGACTTCATCTCCACAGGGACTATATGATGGTCACTCTTGAAAAAAAAAAGTTACGTTTGGGAAAGATTGGGGAGGATAAGGGGAGGTAAGTTGATTTCCTTGTGTTATTCTCACTACCTGCCCCAAGTCCAATCTGGGGCATCTAAACCTTTAAGACTCACTATTCTTGGCAACAGTCTTTAAGAACTCCCACACAAAGTACTTTGGTTATTTCGTTTTCCTTGATCTATAACTTTTATATAAATATTGTATCTATTCTGGTACCTACAGCCAAAACCTTCTAACTTCCCAACATCCTGCAACAATGAGGCAAACATGAAGCAAGGCGGCCAACTAGCAAATCCAAGTAATCAGATCAGCTTCCTTTTGTGGTTTTATCTTTCAAAGTTGCAACAAGCAACTAACCATAAATATAGTGAAGACTTTGTATTGTCTGAAAAGCTCTTAATCCAAAATTATGCATCAGGATTCATTGCTGTTAACAATGAGAAAGGGGCAACTTCAATTTACTTTTAAATGAACACATCATCTGTCCAGTTGTTACATAGATCAAAAAAGACTTACAAATATTAGGAACTGAAATTCAAACAGAAAATGTTAGAAATTTGCAGCCATTATCAGCACATATTTTTAAAGAAAGAAGTCGGTACCTCATGACATCTTTCAAATTCTCAGATATGGCAAAATGCTTCATAATCAATTAATTACTTATGAAGTACAGCAGTTATTATGTTGCAGGTGAGCATGGTAATATGCAAAGAAATAAGTTATCGGTTGAGCTGTTTTAGTGTTGTCGATTGTTGGAAGGGTGTAGAATCTTCATTAATGATTACTGGGGAAATGCCCAAATATTAATCCCATCCTCCCTTACAAACATTGGCAAATCTGTTGTAAGTTTCCAGCACTTCATTTTTTATACTATTTTTAAAATGGAATGAGGCATTTGAGCATGACAGTAAATTCCAATAGCAAAATAAAATAAATCAGCCTATCTTAGAAAACGGTCAATTATAAAGGTTATTTTTAAAGTCTTACAATTTTAGGCACTCATGTAAACAGCACATTGTCTGAGCTGGACAATTGCCAACAGTAAAAACCAAAACAACTGTGGACGCTGTAAATCAGGAACAATAAGTTGCTGGAAAAGCTCAGCAGGTCTGGCAGCATCTGTGAAGTTAATAAACAGAGTTAATGCTTCAGGTCTAATGACCCTTCATCAGTTCTGAGGAAGGGTCACCAGACCTGAAACGTTAACTCTGTTTTATCCGTCACCAATGCTGCCAGAAAGTTGCCAACAGTAAATAAATATTCTTTTTGATGATAAAAGAAGGAAAACAAATTAATCTTTGTTCTAAATCATTATGAAATAAATGTTTCAAATCAAAGCATTATGTAGTGACATTCTTTAAGTATCTAAATTTCATATTATGTAGAACTGCACTTATAAAAAGCACACCCCTCAATCTTCAGTGGTAACTTTGTCACTGTGAACAATGGCAGAGCTTTTATCTTTGTGCTTATTCAGTACACCAAAAAGGGGATTCTTTTAAGTGCATAACACGGCATACTCTATTATTTTGTAAATATCAAATTCAGTCACCACGTCTACAAATTCACTTTGGCAAATCCCAGCACATTGAAGCAACTGTAAGTAATGAAAGACTTTAATTCAAACCACTTTGAAATAACCAAACAATATTGGAAGTAATTCTGTTATCCAGTTTAATTTTCACCTGGTAAGTGAGTCTGTGCCCAGAAATCCATGATAATTGCATACTTCAAATTGGATCCACATTCCACTACATGGCCCAAAATTCTGAAATGCTGTTGCTGATCAAAAGGGTACACTTATGCTGAAGAGATAAATGCCTAGTTTGCAAGAAATCATAGAGACTACAAACAGCAAGGAGGTGGTTGCGGTTTTACTTCAGGTTTTATGAGACTTCTGTTTAGAGGTGTCATTGTCATTTTTCCCAGTAATAATAGTTGAGGTCTTCAGACATCTGGGATTCCCTCCTCATACATTTCTCTGGCTCTATAGCGCTGTTTCTACTTTTAAAGACAATCCTTGCACTTGCTTCTTTCACTATGTGTTTGCTTATCTGCCCTAAATTGACTGCAGATATAATCTGTCTTGTGAAGTACCTTGGGCATTTTATTACTTTAAACATATGATATAAACAGAAGTTGATGCTCTATGTTTTTCTATAAGTGTAAAAAGAAAAACAGCTTTCTGGATGAAAGAAGAAGTGTAATTCATGAGAGAGAAGCTATGCGTAAATTTTAAATGAGATTTTGCAATGCTTTTTTATAAAAAAAATGCTGCTACAAGAATGTTATTTATCAGAGAAATGGCATATGTGACAAAATATGCACCATGACAACTTGGTATATGTTGCGGTCATGTCCACTGGAACTACCCGATATGTCTTGAGTATCTCACCGCCACCAACCCTTTGTATTTGTATTAATCTAAGTTACTGATACCGAGTAACGATGCCCACACAGAAGTGTCCAGCCGAAGACAGACTCAGTCTTGACCAACTGATCACTTCTTAGTTACGTTAGAGTGTCTTTAAGACTTCGTACTACAGGTTGCTGCATGGATAAGAATGACACAACAGATCCACCAGTTAGCTCTCCAAAGAATAATCTTTTATGACCTGATGGGTGGAGTTTACCCCGTGATGTCAACAAACCCTTTCAGGTACTAACTGCTTTACACAACTAGAAGCGTCTGTGACGATCAACAGAAATAATTTTGGGACAGGGTTAGTTCTGGAATGATTCACGCAGCACATGCTGGATCAGACACCAGGCTGCAACAACACTCCAGCTCCCCCTCAAGTTGCATGTCATCTCAATTTCAGCCAACCCTTCACAGTTATCTGGAACTCCCTTCCGAAAAATACTGTGTGTGCTCCTGCACGTGGATGGAATACAGTGGTTCAGCGAGGCAAGTCACCACAATTTCATCTCAAGATCAGTAACACACAGACAAGAAATGTTGGCCTTGCTACCAACTTTCACATCTCATGTTGCACTTACAGACCTTGAGCACTCATGAGGGGTCATTGAACCTCTGGTGGCAATGCATCAGGCCCTTGGTGCTTGAACCCAAGTGTTGATTTCCAGATAATCTACTTAGGTTGGATTCCATGAGAGTGTACGGAGGATCCCTTTGTCACCCTGTTGATATAAGATATCTCTCTACTTTGCACCTCTTTCATCTTACCCTCCAGGGAGGCATTGGGAAATTTTGGCAGCAGCTTCCAATATCATTCTAACGAACTTAATACAGAACCCCTTCCTGCCAATAGCCAGGAATTGTTCCTGATGCAATACACCTCTCTTTAAGCAGTGAAGGCATATCTTAAGTAGTGCTTGACTCTCAGAATACCGGCTCTCTGCTAAACCAAAGCAGAGATAGCACTGGCCAGGTACTGAAATAATTTACAACTGAACAAAGCTTACATGCTGCCTACATTACACTAGCTAGACATGGGTCAGTCACAAATCATAAATCACCCACATTCATTTTCAAGACCTTTGAAATTAGCCTCATAAAATCTTAAAGGGAAGTGCCTTTTTTTTTGGACAATGCAAAACTAGGTTTATGCTTTTTTTCCCCCCCAGTTTGCACTCACATTAATTGGTATTCCTGAGGTTGACGTATTTTAAACATTAAAGTTGGCACCTGATACATGTAAATATTCCCCCTCCCGAAAATGGTTAATGTATTGTAGTACCTTGCTGCAGTGCTTATAACCATTGAAGGTCCGGGAGGGAGGGCAACAAAAGTAAATAAACTTCTAAAACTGAAAATCTATGGTGGCAAATACAATTCCAAATTTCAATTACTTTCACTAGTTCTTGAAATAGATTCATTCATGAATAATCAAATTCCACAAGTTTATTTTCAAAAACAGCCTTCACTAACGGCATAAAAGATCCATCATTTGTTGATCGAAGAAAATATAGACTACAGTCTGTAACTGAAAATTCACAGTTGGTGACAGGCAGTACAACATTGAAGAATCACTCCATGACAATTAAAGCTTGAGATCATGGGTTTGGAAAGCATCTTACCCAGTCCTGCTCCACTGAAGCATATTCCCAATGAAAGGTGCATGACAGGAAAGAAATTGTGGTTCACATTGTCACAGTCTATCTGGATGAGCTACCATGCCGGTAGAACTCAAAGAGCTAGACAAGGACAAGGTGAAATGGAGAAAACCTTCTGACATTCAATGACAGCTTCAAAATTTAGTATTTGGACCACAAAAGATAAATCGAGCATGAAGATAAGTATGTTGCCAAATAACCACCAGTATATTCTCAAATATAATGGGCACTCAAGAAACCACAAATACAACATGCCAATGGTGAAATCAGATGTCCTCCCTCCACCATCCCACTCAACTACACACAAATAAACACAACTAAAACATCAAAAGGTTGATTTCTTGGTCACCACTGTATTGCAACCTAATGGCATCAGCAAGAAACCCAATTGCTTTTGGAAGTGGCATCTCACTTTTATGCAGAAGGCCTGCTATTGTTTCTTAGCAACTTATTAGTTAATTGGGTAGAATGTGTGACAGCACAGTCATGGGCAGAATTTGAATCATCAGTAGATACAGGAAAATTTGTATTCCAATCCCTAGAAAAATGTAATGAACACAGCCAACAGAATAAGGTGCATATTTCCCAAAAGAATGAATTAATAAGAGTTTCATCTATCATTCCAGCCTTCCCTGCCTGTGCTTAGCACCTAGTTAATAGCACATTAATTTTTTTTTAATATTCATTCACAGGATGAGGGCATCACCAGCTAGGTCAGCATTTATTGTTCAGATGACAATTTCCTTCCCTAAAGTGAAGCAGATGAATGCAGAACTGGGCTGAGAAGTGGCAGCTGGAATTTAACCCTGAAAAGTCTGAGGTGATTCATTTTGGAAGGACAGACTTGAAAGCAGAATACAGGGTTAACAGAAAGATTCTTGGCAGTGTGGAGGAGCAGAGGGATCTCAGGATTCATGTTCACAGTTTCCTGAAAGCTGCCACCCAAGTAGATAGAATTGTTAAGGTGGTGTATGGTATGTTAGCTTTCATAAATAGAGGGATTGAGTTCAAGAGCCGTGATGTTGTGCTCCAGCTACACAAAGCCTGGTTCGGCCACATCTGGAGTATTATGTCCAGTTCTGGTCACCTCATCACAGGAAAGATGTGGAAGCTTTAGAAAAGGTGCAGAGGAGATTTACCAGGATGTTGCCTGGAATGAAGGGAAGGTCTTACGAGGAAAGGGTGAGAGCGCTAGGGCTTTTCTCTTTAGAACAATGAAGGATGAGAAGTGACTTATAGAGGTGTACAAAATGATCAGAGGTACAGATAGAGTAGACAGCCAGAGACTTTTTCCTAGGGTGGAGGTAGCTTTTACGAGGGGACATAGTTTTGAAGTGAGTGGAGGTAGATATTGGGGAGACATCAGAGGTAAGTTCTTTACTCAGAGAGTGGTAGGGGCGTGGAATGCATTGCCAGACAGGATAGTGGAGTCGGCTTCATTAGGGGCATTTAAGCAGCTATTAGATAGGCATATGGGTGATAGTATAAGGTAGTGGCGGAGGTTAGACAGACCTTAGGTTTAGGGTAAAAGTTCGGCACAAAATCATGGGCCGAAGAGCCAATACTGTGCTGTACTATTCTATGTTCTATGTTCTGGATGAGTTTTTCCAACAATAGACTCTTAATTTCAAATTTTTATTGAATTTAAATTTCACCAAGGCAGTATTTGAACCTCAGTCCCCATAGCACTACTTGAATCTCTGGATTAACAGTCACTGATAATACCACTAGACCATCACCTCCCCTAATGACTTAACAATCCCCAATTTAGAAGCAAGTTCAAGGAGTAGTGAGGCACACTAATCAATGCCAAATTTCTTTTGGGGGTGTTTCTGATATCCATTAATCACTAGCTAACTATTTATGTTAAACTCCTGCCTCTTAAAATCAGATGGGCAGGTTTTCTGTGACCTTTTCCTTTACCACTTTTGGATGCACTGCTCCATTTATATCTAACAATAAAATAGCAGTGAATTGAAAATCACCAATAAAGTCAATGTGTTTATTCTGATTCAACTCTGTACATTTCTTCTTTTCTTTCAATTCATGCATAAATGATTCTTCATTAGTCAGCTTTGCTTTGATGCTAACTGTTGGAAGTGTAGTCAATCAACGGACATCAAAGCTATGTTCGATCCCTTCTTCACCATTTGAACTTGTGCAAAATACTAGACAGAGACTGCAGGTAGAAAGACTTGAACTCATACAGCAACCTCAGAATTATTCGAAGTGCTTTGAAGCCAATGAAATCCAATCAAGCAGTACCTATGACTAGAAAATAGTAAACAAGCCAATTTCTGCACAGCATAAAACATACCACAACCAGCAAAGACCACAGAATTTATTCTAATGATGTTGGTTGAGAGATAAATATTGACCAGGACACTGCAGAGACAGAACTCTCCACTCGCCTACAACCATGAAAAATTCCTCCTCAAGAGGAAATCAAGTCTCAACTTAATGTTTCATACAAAAGACAGAACCTTCAACAGTACAGCATTCACTCAGCACTATAACCTTGAAATCCAGGCAAACACAGGTTAAGTTCTGGAGTGAAAATTAAACTAACCACCTTCTGATTCACAGGTGAAATGAAAACTACTAAACCACAGATGAAATTATTTAACAAACATCAAAAATATTGTCTGGTTCTTGTCACCCTTTTATAGGAAGGATACTATTAAGCTAAAGATGGTTCAGAAAAGATTTACCAAGTTGTTGCCAGGAATAGAGGATTTGAGTTATAAGGAGAGGCTGGATAGGCAGGGATGTTTTCCACTGGAACGTAGAAGGTTGAGGGGTGACCTTATGGAGGTTTATAATGTCATGAGGGGTATAGCTAAGGTGAATTGTAGGTGCCTTTTCCCTAGGATGTGGGATTTCAATACTAGGAAGCATATTTTAAGGTGAGAGGAGAAAGATTTTAAGAAGACAATGAGGACAACATTTTTACACAGAGTTGTTCATGTTTTAAATGGATTTTCAGAGGAAGTGGTGGATGTAAGTACAGCTACAACGTTTAAAAGACAATTAGATAAGTACATGACTAGGAAGGTTTTGGGGAAATATGGGTCAAATTGCAGGCAGGTAGGATTTGTTAAATTTAGGATCATGGTCGGCTTGGACTGGTTGGACCAATGGGTCTGTTTCTGTGCTGTATGACTCTATGACTCTATTGCAGCATTGGATGTTCTTCTGAGCTAGGAATTAAGGCAGAGGCCAGGAATTTTCTTGGAACTGGGTTTCTGCCAAAATTCCAGCAAACTATGGCATCAGAGCATGAGCCATTCTGAAGGCAGTTTGTAACAGGAGCTTGATGCAATTGCTTGTTCTATGCCTCCCCATGCCAACTAATGGCTCCATCAGTGTGGGAGCCAAGTAACTTCCTGCCCTACCCAACTGAAAAGCAATCTCAGAAAATCTCCAGCTTAGCTGGTTACAATTTACAAGTGGCATGTAGGTGAACCTTGGACCTCAAAGCTGTTAAAATGGCAACATGTGACAGTGTTCCCATTGTACACCTCAAATTTAAAAGCCATCCCCATCCATACAGGGATCAGTGTTGAGGCCACAATTATTTACAACGTATATTAGCGACTTAGGTGAGGAAAATAGAAGTACTATAACCAAGTTTGCAGATGATACAAAGATCAGGTGGGAAGGCAATAGCTAAGAATGACCCAGAGAGTTTGTAGAGGGATATAGATGGGCTGTGAGTGCAAAAACTTGCCAGATGGAATATAATGTCAGGAAACATGAGGCTATGCACTTTGGGAGGAAGAACAGAGCAGCTGAATGTTATTTAGATGGAGGAAGACTACAGAAATCTGCAGAACAGAGGGATTTGTGAGTCCTTACCCATTTATTTCAAAGGCAGTGGAATATAAAAGAGTAGGGAGTTTTGTTAAAACTGTACAGGCACTAGTCAGACCACAAATGGAATACAGTACTTTGAACAGTTTAGGTTCTTCAACAAAGGAAAGAAGGCAAGAAGGTTCACTAGGCTGAGACAAGATATGGAAGGATTGACTTGTGGTTGAGTAGATTGGGCCTGTACTCACTGGAACAATGAAAGTCAACCCTATTGAAACATACTAAATTCTTAAAGGACTTGGTAGGATTAGATAATGAAAAGACTGTTTTGCCTTGTGTGGGAGTGTAGGACTAGGGGGCATAATCTCAGAATAAGGAGTCGCACATTTATGACAGAGATGAGGAGGAATGTCTTCTCTCAATAGGTTGTGAATCTGTGGAATTCTTTATCACAGAAAGCAACTGGAGTTGGGTCATTAAGTATATTCAAGACTGAGATAGACCCAAAGATGATAGACATCTTTTTAATCAATAAGTGTATCAAGGGTAATGAAGAAGAGGCAAGAAAATGGAGTCCAGGATGATCAGATCAGGCATAATCTCATTGAATGGCAGAACAGACTTGATGGGCTGCTCCTTTATCTTATGGGCTTACAGTCTTAGTCTTGTATTTGACAGAAAAGGAGAGCAAAAGAAGCAACAAAATCACCAAAATTAACTCAACATTCCTTCAGGTATCTTAAAACACAAATAAACTGGTGTCTAAGGGTTTCAGGACCCTACAGCAACCTGGCAATGATGTCACAGATTTATACATCACTGGGTATAAGTACCACAGTGGGTGCAGAGTTAGAACAGCTCAGACAGTGCACTGAAGAAAATGTGTTGGGAAGTGTGACTCTCTGAAAGAAACACAGAAAGGTCAGGGACAAGATCACTCATAGAAGATAGGTCAGTCATTACCTCATACAGCAATAAGTCAGGGCCTGGTATAAGATTAGCATGTTTCACACTATTCAGTGTGAAAGTCTAATAAATGGTTTCAATTTGAAGATAAGCCTGAAAATAATCCTTGTCTCACTTTGTCCTTCACTGTCTACCTCAAACACAAAACACATCATGTGGCATAAAAACACATGACAAAAGAAAACAAAATCATGGAAAAAGAGCACTTAATTCTTTTTAAGACAGCGTTGTTCAGAAGCAGATATGACAGCTGCAGCAATATTGTACCTATCTTCACAGATAAATCAAATCAACTGCTCATCATTTAACTTCCACCAAAATGCTATGCATCATCTGTTGGCTATACCTTAACCTACTCAACAAAATGAACAGTGTATGCTTGTCCCTAGTCTTTGTGATAAAATATAAGCAGATGGAAAACTGCATCTCAGGACGTGACAACTTATGATCTTCTTTTATCACTAAGTAATTTTTCTGAAATGTATGTCTATTAGATCTTTTTTCCTATTTACTCTTTCATTTAATATTGGTACGTTTAGCAAGACCAAAATTTGTTACCTGCCCCTAAATGCCCTTCATCTGAGTGGCATGTTAGACTATTTCAGAAGGCACTTAAGAGACAACCACATTGTTATAGATCTGGAGTCACATGGAGACCTAATCAGGTAAGGACCGCAGCTTTCCTTCCACGAAAGGTGGTAATCCATGTGGGTTTTTGTAACAATCGATTATAGTTTCTCATTCACTGTTACTGAAACTGGTTTTATATTCCAGAATAAATTAATTGAATTTAAATTCCATCAACTGCCATCAAGGGATTCGAAATAATTTCCACAAAGCATTAGGCCTGGACTACTAGGCTAGTGACGTTACCACTGCACCACCATCTCCCCAGGTGACAGTGTTTCTCTGAAATGGAACAGCCTCTGGGACACTGAACGCTACTCAACGCAAAATAAGACTCTTTCTCAGCAAAAAAAAGGGCAAGGGTGCAATTGTGAACTCTCATGTCCTCTAAAATGGCCTGTCACACTGGTAGTAACTGTATTACTCTTTGTCGATAGATGTGATGTATTAGTCTTCAACTACACTTTCAAAACTGAGTGTGCTGAGTCAAACAAAGGGAAGTAATAATGAAAAGTATGCAGGGAAGTATCAACAGCAGAAGCAGGACAGCCATGAAAACTGTAGAGAAAGATTTGATTGCCTATTCCTGACATAGCCAGAACAATCCTGAAAGGAAAACAGAAATTATTGGAGAAATTCACCAGGTCTTGTGCAGAGAGAAAGCAGAGTTAATGTTTTGGGTCCAGTGACCCGTCTAGAGCAATTTCTGTTTTTATTTCAGATTTCCAGTATCCGATGTTCCTTGTTTTACTACTATATTGAAAGGGTTTGACCACTGGATGACCTTGAACCTCCCTAGTTGACAAGATAACCCCTTCTAACATGTGAGGTCAGGGCCCTAGACAAACAGTGCCATTTAGAATGCTTTACCTTGTCATATCATTTACGATTGAGGCCCTAGGAAACAGAAGCAACTGCTCCTCATGAGTCTGAAAGAATAATGTGGACCAGTGCCAAACAGGTCAACTCCTCCAGAATCACCATTCCTAATCCCCACCCTGCACCTACCATTCTGCTAGCTTGAATGGCACAGATTTTATGTTGGTCCAGATTTTATGTTGTCCAAGATCTAGTGAATTGCAGCAGAGTATTATTTGAGTAGCTTCAGCTCTCCACCATTATGACAATGAGATCCAGCCCACATAATGGATCACATCTATTGGTAGTCCCACTGGACAGTCAACCAGTTGGCCATGTGTCTGAGACAGAATTCATGTGTTCTATTCACTGCTCCTAATTGTGCAAGTTTGTTGTAAGACATATGAGTTTTCTTATTCACACAGTGAGTAGCTCAATTAAATAATTCCAGCAGTAAGCTTTTGCGAGTTTTAAAATAAAGGTTATTTACTTTTATCCACTTGCCCACAATATAAACGCAATGTTAACTCACTTGCATCTCATGCGTGAAGATTATGTGGAGATGAAAATAACATACGGTAGAATTTTATAATTGCCTCAGTTTAGGGCTCTTGAGCACAATGGTAGTGTCACTATGTCCATGCCAGGACACCTGAGGTACGTAATAACATCCCTGAACAGGTTGATTAAAAATTACAATTAAGTATCTCAGTCTCTTTTCTGGCAAATCTGGAGTTTCTTAGATGTTCAGGGAAGTTCAGGAAGTAGTTTAGAAAAGGTTTACTAGACTAGCACCTGGAATGACTAGAATTTCCTTATGAGGAAAGGGTAGATAGTCTAGGCCTGTATCCTCTGGAGTTTGGGAAGGTTAGAGTATACTTCATGAAGATCCTGATGGGAGTTAACTGGATGGGTGTAGAAAGGATGTTTCTTCTTGTGGGAGAATCTAGAACTAGGGGTTATAGTTTAAAAACCCATTTAAGACACAGATGAGAAAAAAAAAATCATGACAGTTATAAGCCTTTGGAATTTCCTACCTCAAAAGGTAGCAGATATCATATTTTTATGACAGTGGTAAATAGATTCTGGATTATCAAGGGAATGAAAGATTATCAGAGCTATACAGATTTGTACAGTTGAGATTAAAATAAGGTCAAAGTTGTGTTGAAGATCTTGTAAACTGAAGGATTCTTATTAGGCACCGAGGTTATTTTGTAATAGCTAGGAGGTTGTTTGAGGTGACCTGAAGTTGGAACACATTAGGGAGACCTGCTCTTTGTTAGAATCACCCACTTTTAAGGTATTGCATGGATACTAGGATGACTTGTAATTATTTTGAAAGCTTTCCAGTGAAGCACTGTCTCCAAAAGCTTCTTCCCGATTTTAAAAGTTGGCAACAAAATGGTTCGGATATCATGTGACTTCCACAAATCCAAAATCCCTTTTCCAACCAAAGCATGGTGTGTATGCTGATTCCAAAGAGGTGAGAGACATTGCCCTTAACATCAAGCATTTGTTCAAATATTGAATTTAGGATTTCTAGCAATATTGCAGGAGTCAGAATCAGGGGAAAGCTTCTTCATGGATTGGGGAATATTTGTGGTGATTACACCACAATGTTCAGCACCATTCAAGACTCCTCAGATAAGGAATCAATCCATGCCCATATCCAGAAAGGACAGAGCAATGTCCAGGCTGATAAGTGTCAAGTAAAATCCACATCACACAAATGCCAAGCAATTACCACCTCCAATCTAATCATCTCTCTTTGACATTCAGTGTTATCAGCATCACTGAATCCCGTAGCTTCAGCATCAAAGGAAATACAGTGCCAGGAAATAGGACTTGACCAGCCATATAAATACTATGGCTACAAGAACAGGCCAGAGGTTAGGAGTTCTGCATATAACTCACCTGATGTCTCCATTATACCTCTCTGCCATTTTTGAGACACACATCAGGAGAATGTTGGAATACTCTCCAATTGGCTGGATGGGTGCAGCTTCAATAATATGCAAGGTCAATACCAGAACAAAGCAGCCCATTTGATTGTACCTCATCCAACACCTTTGGGGTTAATTTCACTACCAATAAATGTGTGTGCCATCTTCTAGACCTACTACAGTAATTCACCAATTCTCTAAACCCATTGGCCCCACCATCTCAAAGGGTCAGGGCAGTAGATGCATGGGACACCACCACCTGCAAGTTCCTTTCTAAACCAACTACCCTTGCCAAGGCACGCAGCACCTTGACCTGGAATCATATTCTTTCACTATCACTGGATTAATATCCTACAGCTCCCTTCCTAACAGCACTTGTGTGTACCAATCCCCAATGTCTGTTGTGTTTCATGAAGGCAGCTCACCACTATCACCACAAAGGCAATTAAGAATGGGGATTAAATGCTGGCCAGTATCTACATTCCAAAAACAAATAAAAGAAAACCATGTCATTTGAGATTCACTTAGTTTAGTCTGAATGAGGGAAATCATTACACAGTGGAAGGTATGATAGATGTGAATGGATCCTATCTTAAACATATTGAGTTCCATTGCTACTTTCCATCCAGAATTTAGAGGGGGACTGGTCAGCTTAAGTCCTTTGCTCTTTTGGTGTTAATCAATCCTTAAATAAAGGAATGAGTGAATTTCCCAGTTAGTTTTCAATGTCCATCTTTAATTGGTTATGTGTGAGAAACTTAGTACTGTCATCAAGCATAAAATATCAAATGTCATTTTGATAGCCCATCTGTGCCCAGTTGTTAAAGTATTGATAGAAAATTCACAAAATACCTGGCGTAATACATATACCCAATAGTAAGAATGTAGCCCTTGAAAGCTAGATTAGTTGATTAAAGCGACGAGTAACTGTCTCCCATTAAAAGATATTGTGCAGAATAAACTGATTCTGTTGTTCAGTAAGTGAATCTTATCGTGACTAACTAACAAGCCAGGGATTTTGGAAATTAAAGATTTTCTGTAATATATAAATAAATAAATGAAAATATATCTACAATGGTCAGTCAACAAACTCATAATGCTGGAACACAAGCTATATATTTCTATATGGATTCTCCTGCTCATTTGGCATAATTTTAGAAAATGAGCCAGGGAAACATCCAAATAATGACATTTGATTTGTATTTGTTAGGGGTGGGGGAGTGGGGAGTGGGGTATGGGGTTATACTGTTCTCCCAAAAAATATAAAACAGATGCAGAAACACCCTCCAGAAAAATACATCCCCCAACCTTTTACATTGGATCAATTCATTGTTTTTGAAACCCAATGTTAAGTCATAAACAATAAGCCTTGGCTAATTAGATGAATTGGAGTGCAATCATTTGAGGATTACTCTTAAACATTCATTATCAATACTTTTGGAACATGACAGGAGAGAAAAATATTTACTCTTCTGGACCCCAGGGCAGAGTTTGAGAAAATTGTTCTCTCATCCTGCTTCACTATTCATCTTATCCTATCCCTTCTTTTCGTGATGATTATATTATTTATTGACCTCCTTCGATTAGAACATCTTGACACACACAATAAATAGTTCTGTTGCAATCAGTATTGAAATATTATGTCTCTCTCTCTCTTTTGCACTTCAACAGAACAGTAAAAATCATATTCTATTCAATTCCTTAAAGACACGAGCAATGCATTTTCAATTTGCCACCCACCAACCTTAGAACTGGTGTTGTGGATCCACTGGCCATTAGTGAAAGCAAGCAGTTTTCAATTGAAGATAATAAAATGTGAGGCTGGATGAACACAGCAGGCCAAGCAGCATCTCAGGAGCACAATAGCTGACGTTTCGGGCCTAGACCCTTCATCAGAGAGGGGGATGGGGGGAGGGAACTGGAATAAATTGGGAGAGACGGGGAGGCGGACCGAAGATGGAGAGTAAAGAAGATAGGTGGAGAGAGTGTAGGTGGGGAGGTAGGGAGGGGATAGGTCAGTCCAGGGAAGACGGACAGGTCAAGGAGGTGGGATGAGGTTAGTAGGTAGCTGGGGGTGCGGCTTGGGGTGGGAGGAAGGGATGGGTGAGAGGAAGAACCGGTTAGGGAGGCAGAGACAGGTTGGACTGGTTTTGGGATGCAGTGGGTGGGGGGAAAGAGCTGGGCTGGTTGTGTGGTGCAGTGGGGGGAGGGGACGAACTGGGCTGGTTGAGGGATGCAGTAGGGGAAGGGGAGATTTTGAAACTGGTGAAGTCCACATTGATACCATATGGCTGCAGGGTTCCCAGGCGGAATATGAGTTGCTGTTCCTGCAACCTTCGGGTGGCATCATTGTGGCAGTGCAGGAGGCCCATGATGGACATGTCATCAAGAGAATGGGAGGGGGAGTGGAAATGGTTTGCGACTGGGAGGTGCAGTTGTTTTTTGCGAACTGAGCGGAGGTGTTCTGCAAAGCGGTCCCCAAGCCTCCGTTTGGTTTCCCCAATGTAGAGGAAGCCGCACCGGGTACAGTGGATGCAGTATACCACATTGGTAGATGTGCAGGTGAACCTCTGCTTGATGTGGAATGTCATCTTGGGGCCTGGGATGGGGGTGAGGGAGGAGGTGTGGGGACAAGTGTAGCATTTCCTGCGGTTGCAGGGGAAGGTGCCGGGTGTGGTGGGGTTGGAGGGCAGTGTGGAGCGAACAAGGGAGTCGCGGAGAGAGTGGTCTCTCCGGAAAGCAGACAGGGGAGGGGATGGAAAAATGTCTTGGGTGGTGGGGTCGGATTGTAAATGGCGGAAGTGTCGGAGGATGATGCGTTGTATCCGGAGGTTGGTAGGGTGGTGTGTGAGAACGAGGGGGATCCTCTTGGGGCGGTTGTGGCGGGGGCGGGGTGTGAGGGATGTGTCACGGGAAATGCGGGAGACGCGGTCAAGGGCGTCCTCGATCACCGTGGGGGGAAAGTTGCGGTCCTTGAAGAATTGATTTCTATTGAAACAAATGTTGGCTCATTTCTTTGGTATGTTTTTAGCAGGAGCATAAGCAGGCACTGCAGTTTCTGCAGAATACTGACTCCCTAGTCATTAACTCCAGAGTCCATTTCTGCCCAAGAATTGAATATTGCTTCCATACCTTGGATGTTCTTCAATGATACTTATATTTGATTCTTGGAAATGGTACAAGTATGTTTTGTAAACTAATATGATATCTCTCTTTTCACAACGTTTCTTGCGTCTCTCTCACTTGGTCAAAATCTTATTGTTGCTAAGGTCATTGTTTCTCTGAAGCTCCTGCCATTATTCATTCTATTCCGAGGAAGGGTTACCAGACATGAACGTTAACTCTGTTTTCTCCTCCACAGATGCTGCCAGACCTGCTGAGCTTTTCCAGCAACTTTGTTACTATTCCTTCTATGTTTCAAATATGCAGTGCTACTTTCTAACTTACTTCTGTACTGTGTTTAAATTAAAACTCATTGCATTATCTCACTTTTTTGTTTGTTTTTCTCAAGATCTAGTTTGTAGAACTCCAGAATTCGTAAAGTTTGCAATTATTTAGTCACATTGGGTGGAATTTTAGCAAAGTAAAATCAAAGCACTTCTGATGGTAGAGATCTGACCTAAATACAGAAAGTGCTGGATAAACTCAGAAGGTTTGGCAGCATGTGTGGTGAGTGGAACAGAGTTAATGTTTCAAATCCAATTTGACTCTTCATTGGAACCGAAGATGTTATGTTCACCTGCTAGCAGAATTGACAATAGGACAGGGCAGGGGTGTGTGTTCCTTGACCAGCCTTCCCACCCTGTTTGACCACTCCACAATTCAATAGTGTGATCAGTGAAGGCCGGGCCAACCTCCTCTCCCTTGCCCCAGAAGAAATTCTTCAGTGGCTAATCAATAACCATCTAAGCATCATTTCCTAACCAGCCTTTTTTTTTAAGCTGGCAAACAGACTACAGCAGCAGGGGTGATGCCACAAAAGCAATGTTGTTCAGGTCTTCAGGAGCAAGTGACCGTGATCGCCTGCCAACATCAGATACATCCCACAACCTCTGCCTCTTATGAGTGATCCCACCTCTCCAGCAACATTGCAAAACTATATCCTCATCACCACCGCCACCTGTAGACTCAGTTCTCTTCCCCACCCCTACACACCTACTTAGTTCTGGACTCTAGGGTCTGAATTTTCACTGAGGCAGCTCTTTGAGCTGACTATCTCCATTACAGGGATAAACAAGTCTCGGTCCTCCACAATCATAATGCTATCCAGACGGCTTTTTAAAGAGTCATTGTTTATAGTGCCCCTGAGATGTCATGAACCATAGTCTACATCAGTGAACCTTTTGAAAGGTAATTTCAAAAGGTCCATTTCATGTTCCTCATACCTGGCTATGGGTCCTTATGCTCTATCTATGCTACCTCTACTGCCCACCCTTATGGCTTCTCATGTTGCACATGCTGGTCTATTCTCCTCTCATCCTGATGGAAGTTTTCCTCCAACAGAATATTTCAATTGATGTAGCAATGCTAATGTTATCCATAGTCATGTAAGAAACTGAGTGTGAATATTGTGGTATTGAAGAACAGTTTATTTATGATTAACAACTATTTGGTACAAATATACCCGAGTGTCTGGGTTACTATTGAGTTACAACAGAGGAGTCTGCTTCTCTTAGCGAGGCATGCTTCTATTGATCCAAAGTAAGATGAGTTGCCTGACCTGCTGAGTTTCTTCAACACTTCGGTTTCAATTTGAATTGTTCCTTGGTTTTCTAATCAGACAGAAGTGCATCCCATATACCCAGAATCATTTATTTAACATTGTAAAATGCAAGACAACTATTCAGGCATACACAGTTAGAAAGCTCCAATTTCAAATAGTACCTAGGGTTAGGTAAGCAGAAAATATTTTAAATACAAATATTCCAGACTAAACGGGAAATAAATATAAAACTTTATTCTTCTTTGAATTCCAGAGGCTTTATTTGCTAAACTTCAGATCATTCACATAAATAGGTATTTTTTTTTAAATTTACTTTTGGTCATTTATTCGTTCAGCCACACGTGCGTAGTTCTTTTAAAAACATGCCTGTGTGGCTGTTTACTGACCTTAATTTTCAGTTTGGAAACACAGGTCTCTGATAGCCACTGCTACTTTATGAGACGGGATAGTTACCATGGCAACCCTGTGACTACATCTCTTCTGTGTCCAAGGGGGAAATAAAATTAAGGGAGTATAATCCGAGAGATGCCTTTGGCGTGCAGCAAAAGGGAACAGACAATAAAGAGATTTAAACTGAACAAGATCAAATGAAACCAACTGAATATTTGTTTGGGTCTTCATGGGCTACACCACATAATTCAGTATCAATCACAGATTGATGAATCACAGTAAAAGTGAGTGAAAGTTTTAATAAGACTGTGATCAATAAAACTCTAGAAAATGATTAATTCCTTTCGAACAGGAAAATTCTCTCTTGAAACACAGACAGACATACCAGGGTGAAATCTTTGCAATGTCATAAGGTCAATGAGAAAAGAATGATGCATATTTGTGCTCATTGGAATACAGGGAATACATCTGCAAGGAAATAAAATTAGGGCCACATATTAAAAGTAAAACGTTTCCCATTTATGATGAACATAAGGTCAGGTGTCTCCTCACAGAGTTAAGGGTGTTTGGAATTCTCTCCCCCATTGAGCAGTGGAGGCTGGGTCATTGAGTATACTCAAGACTGAGTGAGACAGATATAATGGGAACTGCAGATGCTGGAGAATTCCAAGATAATAAAATGTGAGGCTGGATGAACACAGCAGGCCAAGCAGCATCTCAGGAGCACAAAAACTGACGTTTCGGGCCTGGACCCTTCATCAGAGGGGGATGTGGAGAGGGAACTGGAATAAATAGGGAGAGAGGGGGAGGCGGACCGAAGATGGAGAGTAAAGAAGATAGGTGGAGAGAGTATAGGTGGGGAAGTAGGGAGGGGATAGGTCAGTCCAGGGAAGACGGACAGGTCAAGGAGGTGGGATGAGGTTAGTAGGTAGATGGGGGTGAGGCTTGGGGTGGGAGGAAGGGATGGGTGAGAGGAAGAACCGGTTAGGGAGGCAGAGACAGGTTGGACTGGTTTTGGGATGCAGTGGGTGGGGGGGGGGGGGGGGGGGGGGGGGGGAAGAGCTGGGCTGGTTGTGTGGTGCAGTGGGGGGAGGGGATGAACTGGGCTGGTTTAGGGATGCAGTGGGGGACGGGGAGATTTTGAAACTGGTGAAGTCCACATTGATACCATTAGGCTGCAGGGTTCCCAGGCGGAATACGAGTTGCTGTTCCTGCAACCTTCGGGTGGCACTGCAGGAGGCCCATGATGGACATGTCATCTAGAGAATGGGAGGGGGAGTGGAAATGGTTTGCGACTGGGAGGTGCAGTTGTTTGTTGCAAACTGAGCGGAGGTGTTCTGAAAAGTGGTCTCCAAGCCTCCGCTTGGTTTCCCCAATGTAGAGGAAGCCGCACCAGGTACAGTGGATGCAGTATACCACGTTGGCAGATGTGCAGGTGAACCTCTGCTTAATGTGGAATGTCATCTTGGGGCCTGGGATAGGGGTGAGGGAGGAGGTGTGGGGGCAAGTGTAGCATTTCCTGCAGTTGCAGGGGAAGGTGTTGGGTGTGGTGGGGTTGGAGGGCAGTGTGGAGCGAACAAGGGAGTCACGGAGACAGTGGTCTCTCCGGAAAGCAGACAGGGGTGGGGATGGAAAAATGTCTTGGGTGGTGGGGTCGGAAATTCCATCCCCTATTCCCAATTCCTCCGCCTCCGCCGCATCTGCTCCCACGATAAGACATTCCACTCCCGCACATCCCAGATGTCCAAGTTCTTTAAGGACCGCAACTTTCCCCCCACAGTGATCGAGAACGCCCTTGACCGCGTCTCCCGTATTTCCCGCAACACATCCCTCACACCCCGCCCCCGCCATAACCGCCCTAAGAGGATCCCCCTCATTCTCACACACCACCCTACCAACCTCCGGATACAACGCATCATCCTCCGACACTTCCGCCATTTACAATCCGACCCCACCACCCAAGACATTTTTCCATCCCCACCCCTGTCTGCTTTCCGGAGAGACCACTCTCTCCGTGACTCCCTTGTTCGCTCCACACTGCCCTCCAACCCCACCACACCCAGCACCTTCCCCTGCAACTGCAGGAAATGCTACACTTGCCCCCACACCTCCTCCCTCACCCCTATCCCAGGCCCCAAGATGACATTCCACATTAAGCAGAGGTTCACCTGCACATCTGCCAACGTGGTATACTGCATCCACTGTACCTGGTGCGGCTTCCTCTACATTGGGGAAACCAAGCGGAGGCTTGGAGACCACTTTTCAGAACACCTCCGCTCAGTTTGCAAAAAACAACTGCACCTCCCAGTCGCAAACCATTTCCACTCCCCCTCCCTTTCTCTAGATGACATGTCCATCATGGGCCTCCTGCACTGCCACAATGATGCCACCCGAAGGTTGCAGGAACAGCAACTCATATTCCGCCTGGGAACCCTGCAGCCTAATGGTATCAATGTGGACTTCACCAGTTTCAAAATCTCCCCGTCCCCCACTGCATCCCTAAACCAGCCCAGTTCATCCCCTCCCCCCACTGCACCACACAACCAGCCCAGCTCTTTCCCCCCACCCACTGCATCCCAAAACCAGTCCAACCTGTCTCTGCCTCCCTAACCGGTTCTTCCTCTCACCCATCCCTTCCTCCCACCCCAAGCCTCACCCCCATCTACCTACTAACCTCATCCCACCTCCTTGACCTGTCAGTCTTCCCTGGACTGACCTATCCCCTCCCTACCTCCCCACCTATACTCTCTCCACCCATCTTCTTTACTCTCCATCTTCAGTCCACCTCCCCCTCTCTCCTTATTTATTCCAGTTCCCTCTCCGCATCCCCCTCTCTGATGAAGGGTCCAGGCCCGAAACGTCAGCTTTTGTGCTCCTGAGATGCTGCTTGGCCTGCTGTGTTCATCCAGCCTCACATTTTATTATCTTGAGTGGGACAGATATTTGATTGACAAGAGTCATGAGGTAGGGGAATGTAGAAACATAGAATTTAGACCACCATTAGTTCAGCCAAAGGGAATTACTGGATGGTGAGGCAGGTTTGATGGACCAAATGGCCTCTTCCATGCAAATGATCTTATCATCTGTTTGGGGCTTATTAAATTAGGGCACTTTTTAAGAATACAACATTTGGTGCAATCATATGTACGTTACAGCTGCCTGATGGAGAACCACAACTTCAGATGCCATCACAGACCTGCAACCACAAAATATATTCCAAAGGAGAGCGACCCTACTTGGCACCCGAGTGTATAAAGGTTGGTGGAGATGGCATTGTAACTCACTGTATCCTCAACTACACACAGAATGGGTTTCAACTAAGGCAAAGTTTCAGAGACCTCACTTAATTACTTGAGGTATTAGTATACATTGCTATATTATCCTGAAGGGCTGGTGATATCAACAAAGCTTCTTTTCCTTTCACCTCAATACCTTATAGAAGAATCAGTGTCTATCAAACATGTCCATTCTATAATGGGGAATATTTTGCAGAGCAAATCATACCTGTGTCTCTCATCACACTCACTTCCAAGTTATAGTTTGTCCAAGAAGACAGAACCAAACAGTTAATATAACAGATTGTTTTCATGAATAGCTCATAACTATGGGCAGAATCTTTCCAGCCCCTAAAGTATGAGCGCATTGACAAGTAAGTCTGGAAAATGATGTGAGATCAGCAGATGACAATGTCCAAGTAAAGAGAAAAATGTCAGATTCTCCAACCATGTTTTGAATAAGCTGCAAGTGTGACCTGTATTGCCTTCCATGCTCAATTTGTAAGTGCACAATGCAATTGAAAATTGTTCACAATTTGAGCCTGTGTGCAATGTAAGGACCTTCAAGGGGCAATTGCGTTAATCAGTCACTTATACAGTACATGTTGAGGTCATTTGCAATCATAGTACCCTGCATGTGAAAGACATGCAAGTCCATCCGTGTGGAATACAAATCCTAGATCACAAGCAATCTTGACCATGTTAGTGGTCATTGCAGATTGAAGATAATCATCTCTGAAGCAAAAATAATCACAGGAGGAGACCTTTAAAGAGGCACCCGCAGGTCCACTAGCCATGGAGATAATCCAAGATCTCATAGGCTGCACGAGGGCAAGGAGCTGATTTCCTCTCACTTTGAATTGTAAGTCTTTCCACCATGCTCTTAAATGCAATTCTGCTTGTGTCATGTGGTGAGAGGTATGGTTTTTGGGTGGGGTGAGGGGCTGGAAACAATGTGGCAGTAATAATACAACACTCAATCTCTTTATAGATCGATGTGTATTGTGCTGCATTCATTAGACTAAGTTACCTTTGTCAAAAGGTGCAAATGGAGACATTCCATGGCCTCTTTGTTGGAAACTTCTATATCACACTGTATGGAGGATTATTCTAAGCTATTACTTGAGTGATATGAATGTTGACTATTCACCTCACTAAGGAATGTTTCTCCTGCATCAGTTCATTGGAACCATGACCAATGGTCTTGCCACAGCAAAGGTCATTGTCACTGGTGATGTGGCACAACAAAGGTGCAGAGAAATGAAGCATAACTATATGTACCAGCAAGCCCAAAACCAGCAGCAATCTCCAGCAGATGACAAACTGCTTTCACATGAAGAAATCAGAGCTGATGTTCTCTGGGGGCATCATTGGCCAGCAGCGTGTACAATCTACAGGATGCACTGCAGAAATTTACCAAAGATCCTCAGACAGCACCTTCCAAGTCTATAGCCACTTCCATTTAGAAGGACAAGGGCAGCAAATACATGGGAACACAACCACCTTCATTTTCCCCTCCAAGCCACTCACCATCCTGACTTGGAAATATATCACCATTTCTTCAATGACACTGAGTGAAAATCCTGAATTTCCTCCCTAACGGCAGGTGGGCTGCAGCAGTTCAAGAAGGCAGCTCACCACCACCTAGGGCAACTAGGGGCAGGCAAGAAATGCTGGCCAGCCAGTGACACACTCATCTCACAAAATGAATTTTAAAATATATTTCAGATCATTGACCTTCATCATAATCCAGTAAATACAGGGTGAAACAAAATTCACTTCATAAAGGAAATGAATCATTTCATAAAGAAAGGGTTTAAAAAGAAAGCAGAACAGATGTAATTATTGAAATATAACACTAGCCCAGCAAAAGGAGGTTTAAATGTTTAAAAAAAAAATCCTCGCTCCATGACTGGACCACAGACTCAAAACACATTCATTGGTAGTCAATAAGGAGGTGTTGCAAACTTATTGGAACTGTTCTGTCAAAATTACTTGTTAAGTTTCCTGATGAAATACTGATCAATTCTACTTACAAGCCAAGCTTTTAATCAAATATATTGTTTTCATGGATGCATGTCCTGTGGTGCTATTCGTGCATTTGCATTGATTTATTGCTTCACAATGCATCTGGTGAGAAATGCTCAGCATGTCACAATAGGGAAAAGTTTAAAAGATGTGAGAGGTAACTTGTTTACACGGTGGGTCGTATGCCTCGAATGCACTGCCAGTGGAGGCAGTAGAAGCAGATATAACAGCAGAGATTAAAAGCTTGACGAGTATTGAATAGGCAGGGAATTCATTCATTCAGTGGCAGTCACTAGCAGAAGAGGACTCTCTTCCACTCTCAGGGTGAGTCATTAAGTGGCTGCACAGGCCAATGCTTGGGGCAGGCAGGAATCACAGGAAAGGTTGGGTGGGGTGTTGGTGTGACAGCACATTCCTTTCACTGTTTTCACCTGCTTTAAGCTTTGTCCCAACACCAAGTCGTGAGGTGTTCAATGCCTTCCTGGATGCCTCTTCCACTTTGGACAGTCTTGGGCCACTGATTCCAAGGTGTCTTTGGGAACGCCACACTTTGCCAGTGAGGCTTTGGGGGTATTACTGAAGCACCTCCCTCTGTCCACCTGGGGCTTGCCTGCCATTTTGAAGCTGGGAGTAAAGAACCTGCCTGGGGAGTCTTGCGTCAGTTATGCTGACGATGTGCCCAGCCCTTGTACCCAATCAAGGATGGTCAGTGACTGGATGCTGGGACATTGGCAGGGAATAGAGGTATACAGATGGGTATATATAAAAGATATTTTGTTTAGAAAGACATTGCATGTCGATGCAGGCTTGGTGGGCTGAAGGGCCTGTTACTATGTTGTACCATTCTTCGATGTTACAGTGTGGAGCTGGAGGAACATAGCAGGTCAGGCAGCAGATAAGCAGGAAAGTTGATATTTTGGGTTGTTCTCTTTGTTCTTTGCAGTTATTGCAGCTGTCAGCCTTTCTCCTGGCTAGACAAGCTCAACAACTGTCTCATAAATAAAGAAATTAAGTAAAGATTTGATTGTGTAAAAACTGAAAATGTATTCTTATAGACTTTTAAAGTTCTGTCCTCAAAAAAACAATCAGTGCACTGTTCCAGTACCATGCATTGCTCCAACTGCACACAGTTTCCACTATGTAAACTCCTCTATGGGTGTTGTGTATGTGCAGGCTTTTTCATGGAGATCTCATGGGGCAATGACGTGCAGCTGTGATCCACAAAATATTATCAAGTACAGATGTTTAGATGTTTGGTACATATCCTAAATCAATAGCTGACCATTTCCATCTTTAACTGCCTGGCCTCATTTAAACGCCACTTCCCTATTGGCAATGTGTGGAAAGGGGGCTCAGAGCAGTAGCCAATAAGCATGAGTGGATTCTTGCAGGAGAGAAGCTGAAGAAATTCCAAGTCAAGGGAGATACAACTTTAGCCTAAGAGCATTAGTTTACTTCATGGCCTCACAAAGGGATGTTTTAATTAACATGTAAGGCAGTTCTGAAAAAAGCCTGATTAGATTGGACACACTAACTTTTTTTTTGTCCACAGATGCTGCCAGAGCTGCTGAGTTTCTCAGCACATCGTTTTTATTTTACATTTCTAGCAGCCTCAGTGTTGTTCTTTTTAACAAGCTGAATAGCCTTTACTGTTCTCAACCAGTTAATGACCTACTTCGTTTTCCCTCTGACAATCCACAACAGCATCTCGACTCAGATTCTCTATGCACCATTACGCACTTTGGACATTGCTATGTGTAAAGAACACATTCTACTTTAAAAGCTCAATATAATTACATTTCCAGTCTCCAGACAATTAAAAATCTGCTCACAGCTTCTCCTGAGAAGTGTAAACCTGTTAGTAATTCTTTCATCAAAATTGATTATTCGGTTTCTTATTATAAAACTGATGAATGATATTTACAAAGCCAAGAATTTAGTCAAATATACCGCTTTATGGAATCCTATTCTGTGGAGCTACTCTTATGTTTATATAGATTTACCTCTTTTTGTGGTATTATTAAACAACATGCGCAGAGGTGTTATTAAACACTTGTGCAGCAAGTGGGACTTGATCCCAAGCTTCCTCACTCAAAAGGTAGTGATCTGCTGCTGTGCACAGGCCCCTTTCTCACTGTAATTTTTTTTGTAAACTATCAGCCACCAGTAGTCACTTGTGTAGCCATTTAACTCATGGAATCCCAAAATCCCTACAATATGGAAGCAGGCTAATTGGCCCCTCAAGTCCACACCAACCCTCTGCAGAGCCTCCCACCCATTCCCACTCCCTACCCTAGCTCTGCAACCCTGCATTTCCCATAACTAATTCACTTATCCTGCACATCCTTGAACACTACAGGCAATTTAGCACATACAATCCACCTAGCCTGCACATCTCTGGACTGTGGCAGGAAGCCGGGGCACTTAGATAAAACCCACAGAGACACTGGGTGAATGTACAAACTCCACACAGACAGTTGCCCAAGGCCGGAATCAAGCCCAGGTCCCTGCTTCTGTGATGCAGCAGTGCTAACCACTGAGCCACCATGCCACCTAATGCATTTTTTAAATGCAAAGCCTGTTAAGGGTAAAGCAAACCATCAAAAGTAAAGTGGAGTGGGGAGCACAGGGTGAGGGGCAGGAACTCAATCAAAATGGAGTTGGAGAGGGAAATAAAGCGCTCTATCCCTGCAGTCACCACCGCCACCTAAAGGCATTGAGAGCATTCTCCAATGATACACAGTTTATCTCACTTTGATGGTCTTTGACCATATTAGGATTAATAGGTCCCTAACTTGCATAACTTTAGGAAACTCTCTCCTACTTTTGGTGACTGTCTCAGATGCCTATCAAATGCTGCAGACTGGAAATAATTGGAATTAAATTAAGTACTCAACCTACTTATTTGTAACCTCCTATAATTCTTCATCTACCTCCACAACTTGATTGAGCACATTAAAACCATCATTAAAACTACATTCAGCCTTCATTAAAACAGTGATAAGCTTCCATTCCATATTGGAGTGGTACCTGAGCTTGCAGCATGAAGTTACAAGGAGCGATTACCAATTTCTGGCATTTGTGAAGCCAGTGCTGCCATTCAGTACAATCAAGGCTGATCTTCACCTAACTCCATACACTTTTACGTAATAAAAATCTACAAACCTCAGTTTCAAAATTAATAATTGATCTGGAAGTGTTTCCATGTTTCATTCCCTAAAGATCAGCTCTAATTATTAAACCATAGTCCTGTCTTAGTTTCTGCAACTTGTAGACACAGGCTAAATAGACAGAAACTCTGTTCCTCTTAAATCTGAATCAAATCAGATTTGAATTTCTGAATTCAAGAGAATGAAACCTTAAAATTGGTCATCTCTCCTTGTAATGGAATGCTGAAAGTCCAGGTATCACTCCACTAAGTCTATACTGCAATCATACCAAGGGGCATATTATCTCCAAAAATATGCTGCCCAATACTATGCAACAGTGCATAGTGAATGGGGAGAAATGTCACCTGCTCCACCTGGAAAGAGTTTACACAGATATGCTCATGGTTTCAGTTGTCATATTTCTAGTTATTGGCAAGCAACAGAAATTAAGTAATACGGATTTAGTTCATTTGAAATCTCACCTGGGTTTATTTAAAAATTCAGGCTAAAACTTGCTCTTTCAGGTCACAATATATGCAGCTTCTTTCTATTCTGGGCCCCATGTGACAGGCAATTATGAGGGTTCAGCCTGGTCCTTTGCTCATTAGCTCAACCTTAAAAGGAACAGGACACACTAGTCATCATTAAAGCCACTTAACCTCTATGAGGCTGTAGTTCTGCATGCAACATTCAGCAGATGACCACATGCACTCTGAGTATAGCAGTGACTTGAAGCACAATTTCTGCTGAAGTTGAGGGAGGAAGTTTACTCCCTCTGAACATTGAGTTGATGTGGCCTCCTGCTGAGAAACTTTCTTCCTTCCCGCTCTTTCCCTTTTCAGCAGCTTGTCCTGCTATGCTTTGTCTCTGCTTATTCTGCCTGTCATGCTACAGGAATGCCAACTGCACCCATGTCTGGGAATAAGTGATCTGAGCAGGACTCTCGAAGTCAGATCAAAGGTCTTTGCATGGAATATTGTGGCACATGCTCAGTAATGTTAATAGACAGTAAAAGTCACTGTACATTTTTATAAGCTCAGCTACAGCCGTTAGAAATCAATTAGCTACTGACCTGAAAGTGGGTCATGAACTCTTTAGATCACAATTGTGGGTGTCCTTGCTGCTGCTGCTGAATGCATGTTCAGTTTTGAAAGATTAAGAGCATCAGTGTTCAGGTCAAAAATCAAAACACTGATATCAAGTCATGTAGAACTGATAGCATCATCTGACTGCTTTGCATACTTCCAGTACACACACCCCACACACTCATTAATGCCCAAGCTGGCGTCCAGTACAGCTGATGCTGGAACTGTACAATTTTAGACCCAAAATGACATGCAGTCCCACAAGTATGGGCACTACACAAATGAACATTGAAATAAACGTGGGATGCAGTCTGTTTTTCCACACCAGAATGCAAATAAAAACTAAACAACTTAAATTAAGTTGTCATTTAATTTTTAAAATTTAGCTTTGAATGGCAGTTTAATATATATTTAATTGTTAAAACTGAATACACAAAATATTTCAAAGACTCAATAATAAATCATTTACAAGTTAATCTCTAATTTGAGTTAAATTATGCATATTCATTAATATTCTTCTTGAAAGTTGACAGAGTAGAAAAACGAAAGATAGTTGGCATGACTTTCTTTCCACCACAGAGTGTGTATACCAGAGATCCCTATCACTGTGTTAATATCCTAAGCAGTCAGAGAGTCTTACACACACAGCAACTGATACGTATTTGTGTACATTAGCAGCATTCATGAATGAATTACACTATACAGAGGGGTCTGATTTAATGACTTAGCTCAGATGTTCTTCCATCAGCTCCCAGTCCCATGTGTTATGGCATCATCCAATATCACTTGTGCTGCAGCCTAGCTACAAGCAGTATTGCCATTAATCCCATATACTACTCTCACCACTAACCCACACTAATATCCCTGACTGGAATGCTCGCAGCTGCTATGCTTTTTGGCCACAACTGTAGCTTATGGTCTAGTTGGCACAGTAGTGATGGCCCTCTTTCTCCTTTCCCTTTATCAGAATTGACAGATCCTTCGGAAACTGCTCACCGATGACATACTGCCTCTGTTGCCACGTATCAATGTCCATTATTCTGGTAGCAGTCACCTATACCTTCATTTACAGCTTTTCACTAGCCCAGTTATATTTGCCCTACCACAGCTACTTCAATCATTAAATAATAGAGAAAATCAGCATTCCTTGTGCAATCCATTTGTGTGTGTCTTCAGTGGAACTTTGCCTTTCATAATATTTACATGAACAGTTTCCTCAGTAACAATACTCAGAGTAGCTTTACTCAGAGAGGTAAGGGCGTGGAACGCCCTGCCTGCCAATGTAGTTAACTCAGCCACGTTAGGGGCATTTAAACAGTCCTCAGACAAGCAAATGGATAATGGTGGGAGTGTAGGGGGAGGGGCTTAGATTAGTTCACAGGTCGGCGCAACACCGAGGGCAGAAGGGCCTGTCTGCGCTGTATTGTTCTATGTTCTATGGGCTGGCTGGTGTAAGACTGCGGACCTCATTTCAGAAGTCTCCAGATGAATCTGAAGGGCAACTTTGAACAGCTCTGGATCTAGAGCTGCAATTACAGCACTCAAACCAGCCTTAGACTTCCTCATTTGGCCTGGACTATAGCAGTCTGGGTTAATTGGCTGGCTTGCTGTACCTGCATACTAACATTTTTTGATTCAATTTATTCATGTATTGAGCACATAAAGTTCCTAAACTTAAAAACTTACTGATTCTTAGTTTCGCAACACCTCCACTTTAAAATTTTCATAT
Source organism: Stegostoma tigrinum (assembly GCF_030684315.1). Classification (NCBI taxonomy): domain Eukaryota; kingdom Metazoa; phylum Chordata; class Chondrichthyes; order Orectolobiformes; family Stegostomatidae; genus Stegostoma; species Stegostoma tigrinum. The sequence goes on from NC_081376.1 coordinate 28,652,814, forward strand.
GCAAACTGAGATCTCATTGAGATTTTGCTGTTCTCTCCGAAAGATCCTCTGCTGGTAAGCGTTCCTTACGTCCCAGGCCTGCCTTCTTCATACTCTCAATTTGTTATATGAAGCTGACAATGACACAGACCTAACTGTCCAGCACTGCATTCCTATTTCTAACCACTTGCTGCATGAAAAAAATGTTTTTTACTGTTGCTATTGCATTTTTTAAAACCAATTTACATTAAATCTGTGCCCTCTTGAATCATCACAAAGTAGTCCCGTGGTAGCAAGATCCATATTTTAACCAGTTTCCTTCTGAGCACCTGACTAGATTTATCAACAGGTATCTCATATTTGTGGGCCTTAGTTCTGAGCTCCCCACAAGTGGGAATATCATCTGCACCATTAGGCTCTTACTTTTTTTAAAAGACATCTCAGGTAATGTCTCAGTCTTATAATTTCTCGAAATATACCTCTACCTATTCAATAGCTCCTAACAGGTATAACCTCTCAGTTCTGTTATCCTCTCAGTTTATGGAGACTCCTATCCTACTGGTACCACGTCATCTGCAAAATAGAGTTTCTTGGAGTTCAATTATTAAAGCTGGCTCTCATCAGACTGGAGCAACTTCTTACACCATTATATTCATTGTACATTTTAAATGAAGTTTTGTGCAGTTGCTCCAAGGACAGTCATTGCTCAGAATATTCTGAAAACGTGTTTTGGCACTAATGTGCAGAATTTATCATAAAACTTATACCAGAAGTATTAATTCTTCATTGCCTGCTGCCCAGTCTATCCTTTCTTTTCTTCCTTTCCAAATGATGGAGATGAGTTATCATGATGTGTTCCCCACTTAATCTCCACATGAACCCCCAGAACAGATGAACAATACTTGTGCCATTTTTATGGCATTTTCACTGCTTTTCTATAAAATCAACAGCTGCAAAAGATCAGACCACCCTGTTTTGTCAAAGTTGAAATGTAATGACTGATATTAAACACCACCCCACCCTCCCAACACTGTCACCCCCCACTTCCAGCAAACCCTCACCCCCAGCCCGCCTCCCCAGGAACCATATTGGAAAATGGTCTCACTTGGTCCACTGCCATTTATTTAGGTAGTGTACATCAGAGCTAAGAGGTGGGCTGCTGAATAACATTTAAATTAAGCTACTACACACGGTTAGAATCCTGATTTTAAATGTTTCCACGTTTGGAAGCTCAGCAATGAGTTAGGGGTGAGAATTGCCTTCCCCCCCCACCCCAGGTAACACTTTCAGTACACTTCCAAGAATCAGAGGGAGCAGAAATGCCAGGCTTGTCAAGTAAGCTTACAGCCTCAGACTTTATTTTTACCCTTCCCCTTATCCCACCTCCCCTTCCCCTCACTTACATCATAATTGTCAGTCTCTCTCTGTCCTTTCTAATTGCTGAATTCTTACCCAATCCTGATTGTTGAGGGAAATTCCTTGTCTTTCCTGTTCGTTCCCTGTTGCCAAACTCAATTCTCTCCTAAGTACCTTGATTCAACCTGCCTCTACCGCTTTCAGGCAGTGCAACCACTCAATGCATGGAAAGTCTTTTTTTCTGGATGTCTGTTTTCCTCCTTTTATCAACTAAACCTGTGCCTTCTTCAGGATAATGACGTGGGGAATAATCAAAGACAGTGAAGGCAGTGTAAAACTTTGAAGGGAATAGTGGCTGAGCAAGTTAACAGTTACAAGTGAACGATGGTTAATACAGTAACAAATATTGAGCAGTCAAGAATTGCAAAGTGTGGTTTTAAGAGATTTGAAGGTGTTTTCTGAAGGGTTGTGGGTAATGAGGGGTACTAAGAAGTGTTCAGAATTATTTTCGGCAGCGATTGAGAACAGAGCAACCGAGTCCACTGAAGAGAGTGAGACGCTGTAATAAAGCCTCTAAATATGAATAGGAGAGATTTAGAGAGGGCAAAGAGAGCTGACATGGAGTTTGCAGTCACAGAAGGTGAGGAGTCACTCTATGCAAAGCCTATTAGAGGATATTTTAGGGATAATAATAGAAAAGGTGGTCGAGGGGGAAAACAGGTAAAAGCAAATAAAACAGACAAAGAAAAGGAAAAGAAAACAGTTTAAAAGTTAGCCTTACCTCCAAATAGGAAGAGAGTTCCAGTCAACAGCAGCAAGGCATGGGCCCGTGCTAAAATGCTAATAAATCCAGTCATTCCTCCAAAAATCATCAAGATTAGACTGAGTGGAAGTAGAACTACAAATGTTCCATGCATATCTGTAATAATAAAAAAAATTCATCCAACTGAAAAATCATAAGGTAAATATCATTTCTGCAAAACTGGAAATATCCTAGTTTTTGTGGGTCAGATCAGAATCAATAGCCCTTAAACCTGTCCCTGTCTCTATAGCGAGGTATATTGGAATTTGTTATATAGTTATTTTGTTAGTTGCAGTAAGGAAGAAGGATTTACCATTTAATTTCTATGCAATGGCAAATGATAACGACACTCACAAAAACCTGAATTTACCAAATTTATGGCAGTAGCAACTTGATTGGCAGTGACAAGCACTACAAGTAAAATGGTTCGGTATGGAATCAATTATCTTATTATGTTACAGGTTTGAAGTTTTCACATGGCCTCAACGCAATTCTGACCAGTTCACAACAGGCACGTTGTGGACTGAATTCTTTTAAGGCTAGAAAGGACAAAATCCTGACTGATGCTCAGATGTTCCTGGTAACATACCTCACTGACATGTGGATTGAGTGAAAAATCAGTCTGCAGCACCCTTCAGCAGAATTTAACAAACAGACCTAATTGAAATAGAATTCTTGTAGTTCATATGTTGAGCCCCTGGGATACAGATCGGGGATCCCAAATTCGGAATATTAAGAAATTCACTCACCTCATTTTTATTACCTGCTTGGCTAGTTTCCACTGGAAAAGTATGATTAAAATAAGCTGAGTGATTTGTCAAATAATAATGGCCATGACTGAAATAGAATCATAAACATTGAAGCCTACTGTTTGGACCACTTATCTATGCCGCTCTTCTGAAGAGCAGTTAGTCCAACACTCTTTGCCTAGAGCACAGCAATTTCCTTCTCCTCCAAATAGTTATTCAATTTCTTCTGAAAGTTGCTCTTGAATTCGGATTCCTAGACTTTTGATTGTTAAGCTATGCAGGTTGAAGTTTCTGAAGCCAACCTAAAAGTACGTTTCACCTTTCCCTGTGTCACCTGTATTTGCGCTTTTCCAGGCCAGAATGAAATCATCACTGCCCTCCAGTACTTTTTGTCTTGTCCCTTAGTAATGTGTTTACCACTTCAATGACATGCTGGAACATGCAGAACATGAGATACTACTCAGGTCACAGAATGTACACAAGAACTGAACCAGCAAGACTTTGAAGCAAGGAGAAAGCAAAAAAGAAGGAAAATTGTTACCATAATTGAGAAGGTTAGATTAAGCAATGGTTTAAAACGATTGAGGAAAAAATTTCAAAATACAACGGCGAGAACAGAAACCTGAAAGATAAAGCAATATCAGAACAAAAACAAAAACACAGAATCACTGAATTATAGCAGTGCAGAATGAAGTTATTCAGGCCAGAGTCTGTCCACCATCATAACTCAGTACCAAGCTCCTGCCTGTTCTCTGTAGCCCTGCACATTGTTTCTACTTAAATTATCATATAATGCCCTCTTGAATGACTCAATTGCACCTGCCTCCACCACACTTACAACAGTGTATTCCAGACTAAAACGGAAGTTGCTTGAGAAACTCGGCAGGTATGACAATATCTGTGGACAGAATGCAGAGTTAATATTTCCAGCCTGGTGACGCTTCTCCAGACACGAACTACTTGCTATGTGAAAAAGAAACTTGCATCTCACGTTTGCATTTTTTGCAAAATACTTTAAAGCCATGCCCTCTGGTTCATGATCCATTTATGAGTGGGAAAGTTGCTGTCCACCATGATTTGAGTTGGTCTGCCGAAGAACATTGTACATAATAGCTTTCAAGCAGGATAAGACCCATAGATGACATAGTGCATTCCCAATATTCTTGACATAAATCTATATAATTCACTTTTGAAGCCTATTAAGGTTTTTTTGTTCAATTACATGTGCTGGTAATGTGTTTCAATCTTAGTTTTAAAAAAGATCTTTTTATTTTAGTGCTTTCTTTTGAACTCCTTAATTTATAAATTGTTACACCTGGCATAGAAAGGAGATTTTTTTGTTCATAATCAGTTTTGTTAGATCAGGGCTGAATTAAACTACATTTGCACAATTTTGATCCTTGCTCCATTTGCAAATATCCATTAGACAAGTGCTACAGTTCTCTTCCTGCAATGATTATGTTTTTTAAATCATTATCAATATGTTTAATAACGTGTAGTTGGGTTCTGGGAAGGTGTGTTAATGGGTACCAAACTCAGAACATATTCCAAAATAAAAACTGAAAGAAGTGAGGATGCTGTAAATCAGGAACAGAAACAAAGTTGTTGGAAAAGCCCAGTAGGATCTGTGATGAAAAAAAGAGTCAACATTTTGGGTCCGGTGACCCTTCCTCAGAATAATTTCTGAGGTGTTGAAATGCCAAATTTCAAAATGGGTCAGTGGTTTAGTGGATAGAAATCCTGCCTCTGAGCTGGAGGTCCAACTTGAGGACTTGCTGGCCATGGGAAGATTAGCCATGCTGCAATTTAAGAGTTTAACAAATTAATCATCTTGCTTTTCTTGATGAAAATTTCAACCTTTGAAACTGCTGCTACTCTGCTATCACCAGGCAGTGGAACCTCTGCCTGTACACCCTGTTACAAAAGGCAGTGTCTCTGTATCTCCTCTCTTGCACTTTGTTGCTTCTCCACTGCCTGTTAAGACCTTCTCCACAGTATCTTGCTGCTACAGATTATTTTACATTTAATTTTAAGGCTCCACTTATGGTGTACATGACATCATTCATCCTAAACTTAAGTTTCAATATCTTCAAATTGGTCAAAATAGTTCCCCAACACAGGAACTTCGAACACCCCATTTCACCAATTACACCTGTTCAAGTTCAAATCTAAATGCCCTTTACTATTAAAATCTCTCCAAGGTGTCAAGAGCACTTTGAAGTCCGAGGAGGGTCAGTTTCATCCAGAGCTCTCACATCCTGAAGCCATTACTTACACCTGATAGAACATCAGAAGCTTCTAAGGGGCAACTTGAGATGGGCAACAAACACTGATCATGACAGCAAGGCTCAAATCCCCTGAATCTCGTTCATGTTCACAAAGTGTGAAGACTGTCATTTAATCTCAACAGGTTCCTGATTTAGCTTAAGATAACAAAGTGTGGAGCTGGATGAACACAGCAGGCCCAGCAGCATCTCAGGAGCACAAAAGCTGACGTTTCGGGCCTAGACCCTTCATCAGAGAGGGGGATGGGGTGAGGGTTCTGGAATAAATAGGGAGAGAGGGGGAGGCGGACCGAAGATGGAGAGAAAAAAAGATAGGTGGAGAGGAGAGTATAGGTGGGGAGGTAGGGACGGGTTTGGGGCCTGTGTAGGTGCAGGGGCCCCAGTTGCCTCACCCCATCCCCCTCTCTGATGAAGGGTCTAGGCCCGAAACGTCAGCTTTTGTGCTCCTGAGATGCTGCTTGGCCTGCTGTGTTCATCCAGCTCCACACTTCGTTATCTTGGATTCTCCAGCACCTGCAGTTCCCATTATCTCTTATTCCTGATTTAGCTTTTTCTCTTCATATTAGGATCCTGATCCAGATGGCAGACTTGTTTTACTGTCTAACTAGGTATCCACAGCTTTTCTTCATGTACATTTAAGTGAAAGGAGGTTATTTTGTAAAGTAATTACCTTCTTGTAAAGTCCAGAACTCATAACAGTGCTCCAGCCCTTTAATTCCAGGAGGTTCAATATTGTTTGCATATCTTTGTGGTATTTTATCATGCACTTTATAGATAAGCATACTTTCTAAACTTTAAAAACCTAGAAGCAGTAGAGATCTAAAGAGACTGAGGAGTCCAGGTTTTTAAGACACTAAAATATCATGGACAGGTAAAAAAGTGAGTTTTGAGAAGATTTGTAGCTCAGGTTGAGGTTCCAGATGCAAGTTTGCTCGCTGAGCTGGAAGGTTAGTTTTCAGACGTTTCATCACCACTCTAGGTAACATCATCAGTGAGCCTCCGGTGAAGCACTGGTGTTATGTCCCGCTTTCCAATTATGTGTTTAGGTTTCCTTGGGTTGGTGATGTCATTTCCTGTTCTTTTTCTCAGAGGGTGGTAGATGGGCTCCAAATCAATGTGTTTGTTGATGGAGTTCCGGTTGGAATGCCATGCCTCTAGGAATTCTCATGCATGTCTCTGTCTGGCTTGTCCTAGGATGGATGTGATGTCCCAATCAAAGTGGTGTCCTTCCTCATCTGTATGTAAGGATACTAGTCATAGTGGGTCATGTCTTTTTGAGGCTAGTTGATGTTCATGTATCCTGGTGGCTAGCTTTCTACCCGTTTGTCCAATGTAGTGTTTGTCACAGCTCTTGCAAGGTATTTTGTAAATGACGTTCGTTTTGCTTGTTGTCTGTATAGGGTCTTTAAAGTTCATTAGCTGCTGTTTTAGTGTGTTGATGGGTTTTTGGGCTGCCACGATGCCAAGGGGACTGAGTAGTTTGGCAGTCATTTCAGATTACTCAAAAAAAACTTCAAAAATCTGGAGAATTAAACAAGAGAGACTTCCAAAAAATGAAACCAGGTGGATCCAACACACCACGCTTCTACGGACTACCAAAAATTCACCCAGCTCAGACCCACAGTCTCGCGACCTGGAACACCAACGTACAGATTGGCCAAGGAACTACACCAAAGACTAAAACACCTAGAAGATTCACACCACTCCATTCACTCCACCCAAAAATTCCTGAACACCAAGACACCATATAGAAGAGGATGAAATAATGGTCTCCTTTGACATAACAACCCTGTTCACATCCATCAACATCAACCTGGCCAAAAGAAACACTGACTACACTATTAGAAGAACCAAAGACACATACACCAGACACCACCAACCTCATCAGCAAGGACAACATCATCAAGCTATTGGACCTATGCCTTACCAGCCACTTCACTTTCAATAACAAAACCTACAGACAAACTAACGGTACACCCATGGGATCTCCGATATCAGGTTCTTAGCAGAGGCAGTAATGCAGAGACTCGAACAAACAGCTCTGCCAATCATCCAACCCAAACTTAGGGACTGCTACGTGGACGACACCTTTGTCATCACTAAACAACACAAATTAGAGGAAACCTTCAAGACCATCCATAGTACCCTTTACTGGCATAAAATTCACAAAAGAGGAGGAAAACAACAATAAACTGCCATTCCTAGATGTCACAATAGAGCGAACAGCCAATGGGGAACTTCAAACCAGCATCTACAGGAAAACAACACATACAGACCAAATACTGAACTACAGGAGCAACCATCCCAACACCCACAAACGAAGCTGCATTAGAACATTATTTCAATGAGCCACCACACACACTGCAGCACAGAGGAACTACGCAGAGCAGAAGAAAATCACGTATTCAAAAAGAATGGGTACCCTACGAACATAGTCCGCCGATTCCTCAGCAACAAACCCAAACAAACAGACAAAACACGCCCAGAAACCATAACCACTCCCCCCTACATCAAAGACATTTCCGAAATGACTGCCAGACTACTCGGACCCCTTGGCATCATGGCAGCCCACAAACCCACCAACACACTAAAACTGCAGCTAATGAACTTTAAAGACCCTATACAGACAAAAAGCAAAACGAACGTCATCTACAAAATACCTTGCAAGAACTGTGACAAACACTACGTTGGACAAGCAGGTAGAAAGCTCGCCACCAGGATACATGAACATCAACTAGCCACAAAACGACATGACCCACTATCACTCGTATCCTTACATACAGATGAGGAAGGGCACCACTTTGATTGGGACAACACATCCATCCTAGGATGAGCCAAACAAAGACACGCACGAGAATTCCTAGAAGCATGGCATTCCAACCGGAACGCCATCAACAAACACGTTGATTTAGAGCCCATCTACCACCCTCTGAGAAAAAGAACAGTTGGAGCTGGAAGGAAGACGTCCGGTTGGCTGTGCACCCTTGCAACAGGTGGATCCTAATGCTGGCTTCGGCCTAACGCTGGTTCAGGGGAGCAGCCAACCTGCAACGATGGCTGCGGCGAGTGCTCGTGCCCCGGGTCAGGGGGTCTGGAATCCCATCCCTGTTTCCGTGGAGAAGGTGGATGAAGGTGCACCTGTGGACTGCACCTTCTTCGTGAAGAGGGTCCTGTTGGACTGTTGTGGGTTCGCTGCTGCGGACATTTACTGCCTGCAGGATTTCCCCGGAGGAGGTTTTTATGATGAAACCTTCAGGAGTGCCAAGCTTTGCGAGCGCTTCCTGGAGGTTAAGGAGAAAGGAGGTGAGGGCCCCCTCTCTGTATTGACCGCTGTCCCACTGTTCGTGATGCCAGCACAGAGGAGCCGTATGGTGACTGTACACATGTACAACCTGCATGTGCCAGCAGTTGATGTCCTGACCTTCCTTGGAAGGTACGTGAAGGTGGAAGGGGACCTAACCAACATCATGGACCCCTTCAGGATCTGGACCAGTAAGAGGCAGGTCAGGGTGACGCTGAGGATGGGCACGGATGGGAACATTGTACACCCACTGTCCAGCTTCGCGATCGGCGGGAGCCAGGGCTACCTGACCTATGCAGGGCAACCTAAAGTCTGCCATGCCTGTGGTAGGTCAGGTCACGTGGCGGCCGACTGCAAAGCCACCATCTGCAGGAAGGAGGGACACCTTGCAAAGAAGAAAAAAAGCTGCAACCTTCGCAGGGAAGCAGGCCACCTCTATAGGGCATGCCCACGGCGTGGGACCACCTACGCCCAGGTCACCGGCAGGGGCAATGTGAGGCAAGCCCCGCACCCCCCCCCAGCATGCAGGAGAGGAAGACACCAGGCCCCTGCAAGGACTCCCCTAATGTGCAGGAGGGCCAGGTCGTGCAGGAAGGCCCAGCCCCGCAGGACGGACCCAAGGCCAACAAAGCGCCCCTCTGACAACCCGGAGTCGATGGAGGCGGCGACAGGTGACCCAGCGGAGTGGACGACGGTCCGGAAAGCAAGAAGGAAGGCGCACCAGTGGGCCCAGGCACCGCAACCATCAGGCGGGAAGAGGCAGCTACAGGGGGGGCTATAAGAGCTCCTCTGACGAGGGGGATTTGGAGGAGGCCCGGCCAAAGCAGAAGCTAAAGATCTCAAGGGAGAAGGAAAGCAGCACCACGCTTCCAGGTGACAGGAGGCGTCCTGAGGCTCCCTCCGACACCCAGCCACGTGCCGCTGGGGCCCTGGAGGCCCCCCCCCCGGAACTTCTAGGCAGGAAAGAGGAAACAGTGCGTCCCCAACCTGACCCAGAGCCGGACTCTCCTGCCTCCGTCCCGCCGATGGAGGGATACCACCCAGAAGGCAGCACGGACGGTTTCCTGAGCCCGGAGAGCGTCCAGCAGTTAGCCTGGGCAATGGGAATGAAGAGACAGATGGAGGGGCTGGACCTTGGACTTGGGGAGGGTACTGCGGTCACTGCCCACAATTGCAAGCATTAACGTGCGCAGTGTCAAGTCCACCGTGAGATGCGTGTCCATGTTGGCCTACCTGACCACCGTCAAGGCGGACCTCCTGTTTCTGCAGGATTGCGGAATACCGCACCTCAGCGGGTACGGGAAATGGTCCGGCACCTGGACCCGTGGGCCTTCGATCTGGTCGGGGAGTAACGGCTGTCGCTCCTTAGGCCTGACTATTCTGCTGCGGGGGCGCAACTTCATCAGGTGGTGGGGGAGGGCGCCTCCTAGTGGCCGATGTCACCTACAGGAACGCTCCCCTGAGGCTGATCAATGCGTACGCCCCAGCGGTACGGAGTGAGCGGCTGGCCGTCCTGCAGCGGCTTACACCCCTGCTGGCTACGTCCAGGCCAGTCATCCTGGGCAGAGACTTCAACTGCATCATCGATGCAGATGGAAGATCCAGCGTGGGCGGGGGGGGGGGGGGGAGGGGGGGGGGGGGGGGAGAGAAAGAGAGTCAACTGGACGTCACATCCAGATTCCTGATGGGCACGGTGAAGGACGCCAAGCTGCTCGACGTCTTCAGCACCCCTGCAGATGGAGCACAGCGGAGATACACCTGGTCGCGGCCAGACGGGTCTATCCGCTCAAGGATAGACTTCCTGTTTGTGTCACAGGTGTTCTCGGTCAGGTCCACTGGCAGTCGAGCTGGTGCTCTTCTCTGACCACTGCCTCCTGCTGGCCGACTGTCACTTACAGGACGACCAGCCGGCCGGCAAGGGGACGTGGAAGCTCAACACGACTCTGATGACACCAGAGAACGTCGAGGAGCTTAAGAGGGAGTACGCCGGTTGGAGAACCATGAAACCCCTCAGAGTCTCCGGGCGACTGGTGGGAGACGGTGAAGGAGAACATCAAGAGGTTCTTTGTCCTCAAGGGTGTCCGGAGAGCGTGCGCGAGCGAGAGAGCGTCTAGAAAAGGGTGCAGAACCTGCTCCTTCTGCAGTTGATGGCGGTCGATGTCACGGAGGAACTCCGCGAGGTGAGGGGCCAGCAAGCCTCGCTCTTCGCTGCCGAGGCCTCCAGGATAATCTTCTGGTCCAGGGTCCGCTCCGTGGAGCGGGACAAGACGTGCTCGCGTTTCTTCTTTCAGAAGGTGCACAAAGAGAGCTCTGTGCTTAGCCGGCTGAAGGAGCACGACGGCTCGGTGACGTCGTCTCAGCCCGACGTTTTGAGGATCAGCAGATCCTTCTATGCCGAACTGTACGACACGAAGCCCACGGACAGCACGGCCTCAGAGTCGTACCTGTCATCTATCACGGAGGTCTTAGACGACGGCACGAGGGAGTGGCTGGACCGGCCGATATCCCTGGACGAGCTGACCAGAGCCCTCAAGTCCTTGGAGAGGAATACACTCCCGGAAGCGACGGCTTACCAGTCGAGCTGTATTCCGCTGTGGGACCTGGTCGGCCAGGACCTGCTGGAGGTGTACGATAGTGCGCTTCGGGCAGGGAAAATGTGCAAGTCCATGAGAAAGGGCATCATCGCCCTCATTTACAAGAGGAAGGGTGAGAGGGAAGAAATTAAGAATTGGCGTCCCATTTCACTATTGAACGTGGACTACAAAATCCTGGCCAAGGTCATAGCCAAACGGGTCAGGTCTGTCCTGGAGTCGGTGATTCACCCTGACCAAACCTGTGCTGTGCCGGGCAGGAAGATCGCTGAGAGCCTCATGCTCATCAGGGATACGATTGCCTACGTGCAGGACAGGCGGGTGGACACCTGCCTCATCAGCCTGGACCAGGAGAAGGCCTTCGACAGGGTCTCTCATGCTTACATGAGGGACGTCCTCTCCAAATTAGGGTTCGGGGAGGGCATCCACAATTGGATCTGGCTGCTCTACGCCAACAGCGTTAGCGCAGTCTCGATCAACGGGTGGGAATCGGACAGTTTTCCCGTCAGATCTGGAGTCAGGCAGGGCTGCCCGCTCTCTCCTGCCTTGTTCGTGTGCTGTGTGGAGCTCTTCGCCGCATCCATCAGGAAGGACGTGAGCCTTAAGGACGTGACTATCCCAGGCAGCGGAGGCCTTCAGGTCAAGACCTCCCTGTACATGGACAACGTCGCCAGCTGCTGCACCGATCGTCGGTCGGTGAGTAGGCTGTTGGACATCTGCGGCCAGTTTGAACTGGCATCGGGTGCCAAAGTCAATAGGGGCAAGAGCGAGGCCATGTTCTTCGGGAACAGGGGCGACCGCTCCTTCATCCCCTTCACCATCAGGACAGACTACCTGAAGGTGCTGGGTGTTTGGTTCAATGGAGCTGGGGCGTGCACTACGACTTGGGAGGAGCGTATCACCTAACTGAAGCAGAAGCTGGGCAGGTGGACGCTCCGGTCCCTCTCCATCGCGGGTAAGAACCTCGTTGTCAGGTGCGAAGGGCGTTCGGTACTGTTGTATGTGGCACAGGCCTGGCCTATTCCCTGGACCTGCGCCGCGTGGTCACCTGGGCCATCTTCCACTTCATTTGGGGGTCGAGGATGGACCGGGTCTGCAGGGACACCATGTACAAAGACCTGGAAAATGGCGGGGGGGGGGGGCGTACCAAACGCCACCCTCGCCCTGATGGCTACCTTTGTGTGCGGCTGCACCAAGCTGTGCTTAGATCCTCAGTACGCAAACACCAAGTGTCACTACTTACTGAGGTTCTACCTGTCCCCGGTGTTGCGAAGGATGGGCCTGGCCTCGTTGCCGCGGAACGCTCCGAGTAGTTGGACCGTTCCATACCACCTGTCCTTCGTGGAGAAATTTTTGAAAACAAACACCTTTGACCACAAGGCCATCAGGCAGTGGTCAGCACGTAGTATCCTCGGGACCCTTCGGGGTAAAGGAGAGGGTGGATCCTGTCGTATGGTTCCCCACGCAGACTGCCAAAGTCATTTGGCAGAATGCCTCATCGCCAGATCTTTCAAACAAGCACAAGGACATGGCTTGGCTGGCGGTGAGAGGGGCTCTGCCAGTGAGATCCTGTATGCATGCCCAGAATCTCTGCGCCACCGCACGCTGCCCTCGAGGTGGCTGCAGGGGGGGGGGGAAACAAGACTGTCGATCACCTCCTTCTGGAGTGTGCCTATGCGCAGGAGGTCTGGAGGGGGATGCAGTGGTATTTGTCGAGGTTCGTCCCGAGCAGCTCCATGATGCAGGGCTCCGTGCTCTACGGGCTGTTTCCCAGGACGCACACAGAGACCAACATTGACTGCGCCTGGAGGACCATCAATGCAGTGAAAGATGCTCTTTGGTCTGCCCGCAACTTGCTGGGCTTCCAGCTGAAAGAAGTGACCCCAACCAAGTGTTGCAGACTGGCGCACTCCAAGGTCCAGGACTACGTGCTGAGGGACGCGCTACAGCTTGGGGCAGCCGCCACCAAGGCACGGTGGGGAAAGACCACCGTATGAAACCCCTCATCCAGAATAGAAAAAAAGGGCCCTAACTGGTAACTGGGCCCAGCTGGCGCCTTCCCCAAGTGGTCAGGGGGCCAACTGGGACTGTGCAGGGTGACGACTGCCAGGGTATTTTCTTTGCTTTGTTTTTTTCCTTCTTTGTTTTTTTTTCCCCCTTTAGTTGGTGTATGTACCCCCGGGTAACCCGGAGCGGCTTGCATGACTGGGTAGATGTATAAATGTTTTATTTTTTGTACATCTTAAAAAGTATATTTTTTCAAATAAAAAGTTGACGAGACATCTGAAAACAAGCCTTCCAGCTCAACAAGCAAACTTCCATCCACAGGTACAAATATTAACCAGAAAGCTCCTTTCTATTTGGAGGATAGATTAAAAGGCAACATAAAACATTGGGATAGGCCACCTGATGTTCTGCCTTCACTTCTTTCTACCGACATAAAAGGTAATGTTACCGAAGTACTGCAAGACAATAGGGCTGTTCTCTCATTCGAGCAAGAGATGACTGAAGTCGCTTTAACTTGAGTCACCATGACTCAAGTGAGGGGAGAGGGAGAGGAGAATCCTTCATGATAATCTTAGCTCATGTTGGTGTCACTTTACATTGTAAGCCAACTGTCCAGCCAAAGAAGCTAACTGACACCTAAGTCTACATCAGTCATATATGGAATAAAAACAGGTCCAGGTGGCTGAAGAGTAGGAAATAATGAATATTCACTGGAAGAGTCATAGTAGAGTGAGGTGTCTCAGGACTCAATGCCGGAAAAGGATTTCCTTCTAAGTTGCAAATGAATGACCTAAATTTAGAAATTCAGAGCAACTTGTCAGATTTGCAAATGATACTAAATTAGAAAGGGCTAGAGAATTGGAAACCACTCAATGAACTGAATTAAAACACACAAATCTAAAGAATAATGTCAGATGACATCTAATATGGACAAGCGAATAATACTTGCATCTACTTCAATGCAAGAGGGCTGACAGGTAAGGCTGACGAATTCAGGGCTTGGATAGGTATGTGGGGCTGGGACATAATAGCCATTACAGAAATATGGCAATGGGAGGGACAGGACTGGCAGCTTAATGTGCCAGGGTACAGCTGCTTTAGGCAGGACAGAGGTGGAGGAAAGAGGGGAGGGGTAGTTGCATTTTTGATTAAGGGGAGTATCACAGCAGTAGTCAGAGGCGAAATATCCGAGGGATCATCCAGTGAGGCTTTGGGGGTAGAGTTAAGAAATAAGGGGATGGTGAATTTATTGGAGTTGTACTATTAGCCCCTAAATAGTCCACAGGAATTAGAGGAACAAATACACAGGAAAATTAGAGACTTGCAAGAGCAATGGGGTTGTCACAGTGGGGGATTTCAATTTTCTGACCATAGACTGGGACCTCCATGTTGTTAAGGGCTTAGATGGGGTGAAATTTGTTCAGGCAAGTTTCCTCAATCAGTATATAGAGGGTCCAACTCGGGAAGGGGCAAAACTTACCTACTCTTTGGAAATAGGGCAAGTGACTGAGGTGATTGTGGGGGAGCCAGTGAACATAGTTCTGTTAATTTTAAAAAGTTATGCAGAAGGACAAAACTGATCCACAGGTTTTAGTTCTAAATTGGGGCAAGGTGAATTTTGATGGAATTAGACAGGAGCTTTCAAGGGTTGATTGGAGGAGTTTTTTGCAGGCAAAGGGACCTCCAGCAAGTGGGAGGCCTTTAAAAGTTTGACAGCTAGAGTTCAAGGTTTATATGTTCACATGAGGGCAAAAGGCAAGATTGGCAGGGGTAGAGAACTGTGGGTGACAAGAGCTACTGAGGCTTCGACCAGAAAACAGGAGGATGCATGGCTCAGGAACAGGTAGCTGGGATCAAGGGCATCCCTGGAGGTATTTAGCGGATACAGGAGTTTACTGAAGAAGGAAATCAGAAAGGTGAAAATGGGGCATGAGATAGCTTTCACTGAGAAGATTAAGGTGAATCCAAACAGATTATTTAAGTATACTAAAGGGAAGAAAAAAAACGAGAGAATGGGAGCAGTCAAGGAGCAAAGTGGACACATGTGTGAAACCACAGGAGATGGGCAAGGTCCTCAATGAATATTTCTTCTGTGTTTACTGTGCAGAGAGACATGAAGACTTGGGAACTTGAAGTTAGTGATGATATCTTGGGGACAGTCCATATCACAGCAGAGGTTGTGTTGGAAGTATTTAAAAATGAATGAAGGTGGGCAAATCTCCTGGTCCTGATCCAATATATCCAAGAACCCTGCAAGAGGTTAGAGAAGAAATTACGGCGGCCCTGGCTGATATTTGCATTAGCCATGGGAGTGTTCCTGGAAGATAGCAAATATTGTACCCTTATTCAAGAAGGGCTGAAAAGAAAAACCTGGGAATTATAGACCAATAAGCTTAACATCTGTGGTAAGGTAAGTTACTTGAGAAGATTCCGAGGGATAAAAGATATGCATGCATTTAGAAAGGCAGGGTTTGATTAGGAGTAGTCAGTATGCCTGTGTGTGGAAGATCATGCTGCTCAAATTTTTTGAGTGCTTTGACGAAGTGACCAGGAAGGTTGATGAGGGCAGGGTGGTGGACATAGTCTATATGGATTTCACTAATGCATTTGATAAGGTTCCACATTGTAGGCTGCTCTGGACACTTAGATTGCATCGAATCATGGAATCCTGAAGAGTTTTGGATACAGAATTGGCTTGATGGTAGGAAGCAGAGAGTAATAGCGGAAGGATGCTCAGACTGGAGACGTATGACTTGTGGTGTGCCTCAGGAGTCAGTGCTGGGCCCATTGCTGTTTGTTATCTATGTCAATTATTTGGATGAGAATGCACACTGCATGATTAGTAAGTTTGCGAATGAAAAACAGGCAGAATTGTGGACAGTGAGGAAATTGCAGCAGGATCTTGATCAGCTGGGAAAGTGGGCTGAGAAATGGCAAATAGAGTTTAATATAGAGAAGTATGAGGTGTTGCATTTTAGAAAGTCAAATCATGGTAGGATTTTCATGGTGAATGGTCAAGCCTTAATGAGTGTAGTGAAATAGTGGACCTTGGAGTTCAGGTGTACAATTCGCTAAAAGTAGAGTCACAGGTAGACAGGGCAGTGAAGGTGGCTTTTGGCACACTCGCCTTCATTAGTCAGGGCATTGAGTATAGAAGTTGAGAAGTTATGTTGCAGTTGTGCAAGATGTTGGTGAGGCTGCACTTGGAACACTGTTCAGCTTTGGTCACCTAGCCACAGGGAGAATGTTATTAAACTGGAAAGGGCACAGAAGAAATTTGCAAGGATGTTGCCAGGGCCCAGGGGACTGACGTATAGGGAGAGGTTGGACTTTTTTTCTTTTAAGACTAAGGGCGGAGCTTGTAGAAGTGTATAAGATCATGAGGCATGGATAGGGTGAATGCACAATTTTTTTCCCCTGGGTTGGGGAATGGAGGACTAGAAGGCATCAGTTTAAGGTAAAAGTGGAAGAATACATGGAAACATGCGGGGCAACTTTTTTTATACAGAGGATGGTAGGCAAATGGAATGAGCTGGCAGCAGATATTGTCGAAGTGGGTACATTAACATTTAACAAGCATTTGGACAAATACATGGATAGGAAAGATTTAGAAGCATATGGGCCAGGTGCATAGAAATGGGGTTAGTGTGGACAGACATTGGTCAACATGGACCTGTTTGGGCCAAAGAGCCGGTCTCTGTGCTATAGGACTCTGACTACCAAATGAGACTATTTCATGTTAAGCAAGAGTTTGAAGTTAGTGATGGAAAATTAAACAGCCATTCACATTTGGATTCAGATAATTCCAGATCAGGTGAAGCATGTGTCAGATATAGAGTGTCATTGCCCTCATTTAGCTCTGCCATTTTCATTGATATGTTCATTAAAACCCCAGCTCTTAGTTTATCAAAGTGAGTTAGAATTGTGGGAAGTTATATACCATTTATCCACAGCTATTAAAGACTGGGTCAAGGAGGTTTGAAATACAGTTCATAAAAAGACCACATTTTTCACTATCTTTGAAACATTTTGCTGTCTGATTCCGAGCCAGCTGATTTCCTAAATTTGAAAATACAGTCCTGTCCTTTAACTATGTTACCCAGATTTACTACTCAAGTTTATTAACTGGAATCTCAGATTACATTAATTCCTTCAAAAGCCTTCCTTATAGCTCCATTAACATTGTGGTGATTGGAACAAGGTCAGCATGTAGATCTCAGTGAGTTCACTGACTGGGCCTGTTAACCTTGTCAAATCAGGGAGCCCTGGCTGATAGATATAAACAAGAGTATCAGGTGTTCTGTTTACCCTAAGAGCCAGGTCTGTGCTAGCTGGACCAGTGTCACATACCATGCACATGTAAATAAAGGGTTACTTGGTGATGGGATACCAGCCTTCGTGGCATTTTTTTGAAAAATGTTGCCTTACAAAGAACAATCACATTACGTTATGTAGTTGTTCTCATTGTCCAGCTGTAACACTTACTTTGTTCCCTCAAGCACCTGTTTTAGAATGATTTAAATGTTGTCAGAACTTCGTCAAAACAAGTTTGCAATATTAATGGCAGTGGTACAAACTATGATCTTAAAGTTCAGAAGGCAACAAAGGTGCATATGTCACTTGTCAATTCTTGCAATTGGAAATCCAGGAAAGAAAATTGATTTTGACATTTCAAAATTCTGATAAATGCCTGTTTTTGAAGTTATCTTTATTCTCCCCTCTGCCCTTTCTAATGTATCAATGTCTCTCACATTATTCTAAGTGCAGTAATATTGAAGCTCTGTTCTTTACAGCCATCTGTCCCATAACAAATAGCTATTTATGAGGTATTATTAGAAGTGGTACAGTCACAGGTTGCACTGAGATTCAACATTTGGCTGAAAGATTAAGATAATTACGACATTTAACATTAGAATAAGAGGTGATTTTAATTACTTAGACACAAAGAAATAGTGTGAATTTCATTCCTCTGCCAAAGTCCTTTCAAATATGTAAATAAGAATGTTACATTCTGAAAGCAACTGGTTGACTACATTTAAGTTATTAGATGAATTTAAATTCTATGTCAATTAATGTTATTCATTTTAACATTTAGTTACAAAATGATTTCCCAAACTCAAAAGGTTTACAACCAACCTTCAAGTGATTTCAGTTTCACCAAGGCACATTATTCTTCATTCTAGTCATGTGCATTGCTGTTCTGTGTCAATCAAGTTTCTATCATTTAGTTAGAGGTCACTCCCATTCAAATATAACCTATAATTTTTGCTGTCAACGCAGGTGCGCAGAATTGAGAAACTCCCAGAATTCTCTAATGA
Source organism: Stegostoma tigrinum (assembly GCF_030684315.1). Classification (NCBI taxonomy): domain Eukaryota; kingdom Metazoa; phylum Chordata; class Chondrichthyes; order Orectolobiformes; family Stegostomatidae; genus Stegostoma; species Stegostoma tigrinum. The sequence goes on from NC_081376.1 coordinate 28,671,202, forward strand.
TTGTGGTCTTTGTTCCTGGAAGTGCAGGTGTGGAATCCTTTTGAAATGGTAGTGGGACTTCTGGATCTGGAACCCCTTCATTCCTACGTGTCCCTGGAGTCCCCAAAGGTCCACAAGAGCTAAACCAATGGAGGAAACTTTACAAGGCAATATACCACCAATAGGGGCCCTAGCAGCACAGGCACACCAGAAAAACACAGATGCCTTGCCTGAAATTTGCCATCCATAGTTTTGTTGGAATGTACATTGCTGGTAAGGCAGTAACATGTCTTCAACAAACTGACAGCTGCATGTGAAACCTTACGAGTGACATGGGGGCCCATAAAACTCTGTCCATTATGTTTCACTAACGTCCACTAATCGTTCAGAGAAAATATGCTCAGAAAACAACTGAACTTAGGATGAAGAGAATGTGTGTATTGCTTGATATAGAGTTCTTGCAAGAGGCTCCATAGACTCTACTGGCACTGCTTTGGGAGGGTGAACAGAGTTAAACCCAAACACACAACAAAATATGTTGGCAGTAGTGGTAGCAGCAAAAAAAGGTGAAGGAGAAACATTCAAGGCAGCAACTGAAGTGAATCATATGTCCACGAAACACAGCCAACATTTTCCAAGGTACACCACAATGTTGGGGACATTGCAATGCAGCTGAAAGCTGAAGATGCTGGGTTAGCAGTTAGCACTAAGCACTAACCCGAAGCAGTGAGCAGCGGAACAGACAGTCGCACATGCAGAAACAGGATGAAAGCCAACGTACCACAATCACAAGAATTTCAGGCAATCAGGGAACACATCAAGCCCAGGAATGGGAAAATTGAAAAAGATTTACCAGGTACAAAACTCATTACATAAGAAAAACTAGAAGACTACATTGACACATTACTTTAAGCCTGGGAATTATCATTTATGAGAGTACAGCATCAAATGACAGTGAATTACATTCATCTCAGCTTGAAAAAGATTAGTTTTGAAATGATCGAAGTAATAGATGAAAACTGGGCTGGGGAAGCATAGATTTATTTATCAATGATATTTAGAGGCTGGCAGAGAATTATGCGTGTGAATGTTGATGGCAGTATTGAGTCACAACTAGATTGTGTCGATGTAGCAGATGAGATGCATCAGGCCTTTTCAACAAGTCAAAGATTTAACGTAAGGAAATGCATCTGTGTGGCTAGCAAAATCTAATTTGGGAGGTTGAACTTGGTTTCTGATCAAGGGGAACAGAAGTGAAATGGAAAAAAATTGTGCAAGGTGATTTAGTTTGTAGGTCACTGGGAAGAAAGTGTACACACTGCCATTTTGAAGTATCCATAATTGGAGGAAACAAGACACACAAATGAGAGGAATGTCCATCAGCGAAGCACAGTGCCTCAACAGTGGAAAAAATGGTCATGACAGAGTTGTCTGCAGATTTAAAGAGCAGACAAGATTTAAAATGCTGACAATGTAGAAACAAAAGCAGAAATACTTCAAGAAACGCTACGTTTAAAATGTGGAAAGTCCACCAGATCAGCAAGAAAAACCTTTTTGGGCAAAATCAATAACAATTACTGAAGTGTCAAACTGCTTGAAAATGGATATCCCAGAGATCAAATTCATTGGAGGAGCTGTTTATTTCAGTATGGTCAATTTAAACAGGTTAAATTAGAGCTATCCTTATGAAGATGCAAACAAGTTGCAAATTTCTGGGGGAACATACTTGAAATAAAAGGCCAGTTTACTGATAAGCTTATGTATAAGGGAGGAGGAATCTTTTTATGTCACTCAGAAGCAAGAACGTTATCTGCTAAATAGAAAGCAATACTTAAGACTGGGATTAATCTATGTAGTTCATGAGATGACAGATACAGATCAAGCCAATTTAATATCAATTGAGTACCCAAGATTGTTCTCAAGTTTGGGTAGTTAAGGACAGAATATCACAATATCATAAGGGATGACATTAAACCATTCTACTTACTCACATTGACAGCAGGCACATCCACTCTCGAACAATGTTAAAGGAATACAGCATACGCCATGATGAGAAATAATTTCACTAGTTGTTATGCCAACACAATAGTGTTCATGTAGGGTGATTGTGCAAAAACAGAAAAAGGTTCCAAAAGAATCTTTGTGGACTTAACTCAATTAAAGCCATGGGACTGGTGATTCACCCAATGACTTCAGTGAATGAAAGTTCAGCAAAACAAATCAAGTGTATTATCTTCACCTGAATGCTAATAGTATAATTTGCCAATTACCCCTTGATGAAGACTCCAGGAAATTGGTTATATTCACAACAACCTTTGGACATGATTTCTTTTTAAGTGTTTCAGAGAACAATGTCCTTGGAAGACATTGATGGGTAAATACTGTATGGACAACACACTATTACATGGAGCCACAAAAGAAGAATATGTCCAATCGATTGGAATGGTAATGAAAGTTCTGTAGGATGCAGGTCTAACACTGAATGAGAATAATAAGTTTGTAAAATCAAAAGATAAAATAATAATGTTATCCAAGCTACTGGAATCATGGTGGATGCACAGAAAACCAAAACTATTATTACGGAATTCCTACCGTCTAAGAACACCACAGAACTTCAGAGATTCCTTGGGATGATGCTAGCTATTAATTTGAAATTCTTCACCTGCATTATGTGAGGGTTAAGTTAAAAATCAAAACTGACAATAATCCATTGATCACTCTTCTGAATACAAAATAAATCACAGATTCTGCCTACAATTCAACGGTGGCTAATGAATAGCTGAATATGTACAGAGGAACTACCGAATGACAGCAGTTACGCTATCAGGGAGACTATCAAATGGGAGGAACAAGCTGATTTTGACTTTGTTGCTAAGGTGAAACCTACATAATAAAAGTTACCAAATATCACCTATCAAAAGGAAGCTGCAAGATCATGAAAAGTACAAGAATGAGGAAAATTAATGACTCCAAAAGAAAGATTAGAATCCCTACAGTGTGAAAACAGGCCCAACAAGTCTACGCCGAACCTCAGTGCATCCCACCCAGACTCATCCCCCATTAACCCACCTTATCTACACCTCCCTATGGACAACTTAACATGGCCAATTCACCTAACCTGCATATCTTTGGACTGTGGGAGGAAACCTACGCAGACACAGGGAGAACGTGCAACCTCCACACAGACAGTCACCGGAGGCCGGAATCAAACCCAGGTCCCTTACGCTGTGATGCAGCTGAGCTAACCACTGAGCCACTGTGCTGCCCCCATGTTGAGATGACCATCTAGAAGAATGACCAGATTATGTACTGAGCTATGACAATACATTGAATAGTACAAACACTTCATTACCTTTAATAACGCATTTGTCTTCAATGAGAAATTAGTAATTTCAAGAGCTCTTTGACTTGAAATTCTTCAGAAAAATTCAGCAAGGACATCTGGGAATTGCAAGGTGTCATACAAGAGTGCAATGACCAACCTAGTAGTCACGTATTTATCACTCAGTACAAGAAATGATTGCTAACTACATTATTTGAGCCGTCAACAGCCATGAAAAGGAAAGAATCACTCTCACCCTCATCTTTTCCATCTGGGCCATGACAGCATCTGGGAATTGATCTCTTCAAGCTCAAAAGGGAAAGTTTTCAATTTTACAAAATGGATTAAAATAAACTGTCTATGCAAAGTTACAGCACAAACAGTAATAAAATAATTTAAAAGTATCTGTTCAACATGTCATTCCAGACACTCTGGAACCAGCAAATGGTCCACAACTTCCCAATGGGCAGTTTAAGAGATTCACATGTGATGACTATTTAATTCATGTTACTAGTTCACATTACTATCCTCAACCAAATGAAGAGAGAGAGTGGAAGTAATGAAAGCATTACTGAAGAATGATTTTTGTAAATATTGTATTTAGTTGTTTGGTATTACTCAACATGTGTTATACAGAAATTTGCATTAAGTTACTGATTCTCACCAATATTGAATGGGTTATCACAGTAGGCAGTCTTTTGGGCTTTTGCCTCCAATGGCGTATTTGTATGTGATGAGGCAAAAACCTATGCTTGCTCCCATAACCTAAGAACAAACCATGGGTAACATAAATACTACAATTTAATGGATGCTTATTACAGGTCCCACTATGGATGTAGGTCCTGACCATAAGCAGTTCACAACCGGGACTAATACAATGTAATTCAAATGTGCCACTGTCCATGTTTTCATCAATATGTCATGCATCAAGAGGCCCCACTTATGATGGAGGCCAAACATTTACACCATCAGATCACATGCTGTTTAGGGAGATTATATCATGTCTTTTGCTGCATACTATACATTACAGTGTATATTACATTGAAACATTACACAACGGTCAGACTTACTGACAGGCAGGAGATGCAGAACACAACTCCTATCTCTGTCTCACATGTAAAAGTCCAGCTGAGAAAGCCTCCAACAGATCGGAATCAGTTTGAAACACAATGATATTTGGAAGGCACTGTTCTGGATTGCCATTTCGAAGTAAACAGGATAAGTCAAATCACTCTCCATCTTTCCCAAGTTTTACTGGAGTTCCTTCAGGAAGAGGGGCAAGAGGAAAACCAGATTTGAAACTTTAAAAGTACAGAACCCAAGAGTTATTGGAGCTGCACTTCAGCGAGAGGACACCAGTGACAGATCAAAGGGAAGAAGTAAGAAAATTCCACAACTGAGACTGTGTGCGTTTGGAACAAATCATGTTTTCATAAGGAGAAATTATATTATGAAAATAATAAACATGAACTATTAATATTCGGCTTCCAACATCTGATTTTAATCCTGGAGAAATTCATGGACTAAAGTGACTGTAAAAATTAGGAGAAATAAGGGTGTAAAATGGCTCTTATGATCATCTGATTGCAGACTGAAACATGTTTTAAGAAACCAGTGTGACGTATACAACAAAATAAAAAGAACCGCAGATGCTGGAGATCTGAAACGCACAAAAACAGAAATTGTGGGAGAAACTCAGCAGGTATGGCAGCCTTGGTGGACAGAAAACAGTTAACATCTGATGGAAAAAGTGGCATCTACATAGAGCACCAGAAGTGACAGGCAACCAACAGCATGCTTGCTCTGACCAAATCTCTGTAGACCCAATCTGTCAACTTAAACAGCATGCAAAAAGGCACATCTGAGCTGCTCAACACCTCCCACAAAATGCAACATGCTCTTCAGACAATGGAAGTGAGCCATGAGAAAAGGATGGACAATGAGGAGATAGAGTGAGGATTCTGCTTGAGGTTCTCCCATCCCTCCTCCTTACTTATGAACCCACTTCTTCATCAAAGCCCTGGATACTGCCTCCTGTCTCAATGGCACAGTCTGACCTGTACATGTGTAGGTTGGCAATTAAGGCAACATCCAGAGACTTCAAAATCCAAAGGATGCCAACCACAGCAGAAGCCCCACATCACAGGAATAGGAAACAGAGGGAAAAAGAGTTTTTCATCTCACAAGGGAGGAAAAAAACAAAAAAAAAATTCACCTGGGTATTTAAATATTTGTTATATAATCATTTTTATTGTCAGTCTTAATAGACTGTATATTTTATTTCAGTACTCAATTATCCCAATAATTATTGCCCAATACCTGCCAAATAACTGTCAGTTACAGGAAAACAGTATGACAAGCAGACAAAACTTAAGTAAAGGGTGTCAGTGAGAGAAATAGATTGATCATTGTAGAAACACATGGGACCAGACACAGTGACACACTGATGAGCTGGGTGGCTGTACAGCTTTAGATCAATAGGAGGCTGCTTCCATCAGACTGTCCTGTGCATCCGTGGCAGCGAAGTTTGTGGCTGCCAGTGTTTTGGTTACATCAGGCTGCTCCTCCTTCAGAGATGCAATGCACCTGACACCTTCCTCCACAAATAGATCAGAAGAGATGATTGGAGCTATGTTCCAGCATACACAGCTCATCAATATCATTCTGGAGATAAGTGTTGGTGCATACTTAAGGGCAACCCTGGCATCTGACTAGGCACTAGGCACCTGAGTTACATCTTTAACAGCCCAGTGACTTTCTTAACCCCCTTGCTATTGTGCTCATGCATTTTGTTGTACCTTACTTGTGTAAGGATGATTGGACTCCTCGCAGGTATCACCAGCCATGTTCTTGGCACAAAGGCCTGCTCTCCAAAAAGCTATTTGCTGCTTCTACTCAGAGGTAGAAATAGCTATGGGGGAATTTCACTGCAGAATAAAAGCAGCATGGCAGTTCCTTGGGTATCTTGCACAATCAAGCGTTTTGTGTGTTTATATAACACCTGAACATTAATGGAGTGGAATGCCAGGAAAATCTGACCCTCCCGAGACATTGCTGTTCAGTCCCAAAAAGCTGGTCCTCTGGCTGTAAACCCTATGTTGAGGTTTACATTGCCTGCTCATGCTGGAGTTGGACAGTCATTCCCCTCTGCCCTGTGGGGCTGGAGATGGATGAGGAAGTGGCAGCCATTGTTCCTACTGATGTTACTCCTGCTGCTCATTAGAGGTCCAAGATAGGGTGTTTCAGACACAATTGTGAAGGCTGGCTGCTTAAGAGCATGGATCAAAGTCAAAAGGAAAATGCCAAGATAATAGAAATGACCTCCACGTTATTGGAACTCACCTGTAATGCACTGAAAGCATACACTCATAACAAATGTTATGAGGAAAAACCTTTTAGCTTGCAGCTGTCACACATAAAGGCTTTCCAGTCCACTGATCTCTCAACCTCATCAATGGTGTTGGCGCTAATGCGTTTCGGACAGGTGGAGACGCCAGTTCTCGGGCAATTAAATCCAGAGTCCAAAGTTAAAGATTCAGCCAATTGTCTTGAAGCAAATGTTAATTGCATTCTCGTCTGCCCCATAGAAATTTCCCATGTGCTAATATACATGCACGTTTTAAACATGAAACTTAATGAGACCATACACTTTTCAAGCACTTTCCGTTTTATGGCTTATTTCAAAACCATTTTTCGGAGCCAACCATGGTTGCAATAGCAAACGTTTCCTCGATCTGATCCGAGATGCGGATATTGGCAATCTCTGGATCGGATCATCACCAGATGCAACTTCGTAAAAAAAATTCTCCACAACGTGCAGTTCCCACGGCACTGACTTTGGTACTGTTAAAACCAGTCCCCAGGCAAACTTCCCCAACTTGGTCCGCTTTTAGATCCTCACTTAGTCCACATCGTCTAGTTTCCAGGTGAGGTGAGATGAGGTATACTAGCCTCCCCTTCCATTAGACACAACAAGGTTAATGCGGATGAATTTATGTCCTTTTTAAAAAAAGGATACTTTTGACCAGGTTTTCATTAGTTAACAAAACAGCGAGTTTATTCGTTCTTAAGCTTACGAAAAAAATAACACATAACGCTCATTGACACAAGATAGGAATAAGCAGTGAGTCCAAAAAAATTTTTAAAGCTGCTATATCGACCTGCCTCCGAGTTGCTCGTGAACATTGAATAGTCGAACATTACGGTGGACGTGACAAATAGCGCTAACGTTGGTAGTTGAATCGTCAACTTGGAGATTCTTGATTTTTTTTTTGAATGAAATTTGTTTGTTCTGGTGCTTTGAATAATGGCTGACTGGTAGTACTCGGGGAGAGAAAGAGATTTTCTCTCCTTCCCCCGCCTAATCTGTACTGCAGTGTTTAATGGCCTTTCTCACAGCCGTGACCTTTCCATTAGCCCACCAGTTCACACTCCAGGGCATCAGCCCATTAACAGACATCTGGATTGAAGCACATTATTAACCTTTCTTTTTGGATATGTCTAGAAGGAAAGAACGCAAACAAGTCAGTATACGATGGCACCCACCTGTGAGGGAGTTGGGTAGTCAACTCTTGTTATCTCTGCCTTTACTTAAACTTTCTGTCTGAATATTCCTTAACCCCATAAATGGGTGTCCTTTCACAAGACCCCTGTAACCACTCACTGTCCTCTTTTTAAAACCACAAGTCGGAGTTTACAAGTTTGATATGTCACGGGTGATCTAGAATTATGATTTGTGGTCATAATGGACACAGATCATGTGTACCACGGTCAAGATGTAATTCTTAAAAGTTCTTTCATTTAAAGCAGATATGCTGTCCTCAGATGAATGTTAGCCATCCTGCCCACCCAGATAAAATCCAAAGAGAGCTGGATATATATTGAAAGTGATGAAATGAGAGTTAACAGAGACAGGGCTGAAGAGTGCAACGAGCTGGGTAGCTCTTTCAGGAGCTGGTACAGACACGATGGGTCAAATGGCCTCTCTCTGTACTGTAAACTTCTATGATTCTAGTTTCTCACCTTGAGTAGAACAAATACCCTCCAGCATTCTCGTGCAGAAGCAAAATGGAACATAACTTGAGACATATTTTATAAAAGTACACTTTCAACAAGTGGAAAGCTAAAGTGGAAAAAAAATTCTGGATATGAGTTTGCTCGCTGAGCTGGAAGGTTAGTTTTCAGACGTTTCGTCACCTTTTTTATTTTGAAAAAATATACTTTATTCGTAAGATGTACAAAAAATAAAACATATTTATACACCTACCCAGTCATGCAAGCCGATCCGGGTTACCCAGGGGGTACATACACCAACTAAAGGGAAAAAAAACAAAAAGAAAAAAACGAAGCAAAGAAAATACCCCGGCGGTCGTCACCCCGCACAGTCCCAGTTGGCCCCCTGACCAGTTGGGGAAGGCGCCAGCTGGGCCCAGTTACCAGATAGGATTCTTTTCCCTTTTCTGGACAAGGGGTTTCATACGGTAGTCTTTCCCCACCGCGCCTTGGCGGCGGCAGCCCCAAGCTTTACCGCGTCCCTCAGCACGTAGCCCTGGACCTTGGAGTGCGCCAGTCTGCAAAACTCGGTCGGGGTCAGTTCTTTCAGCTGGCAGACCAGCAAGTTGCGGGCAGACCAAAGAGCATCTTTCACCGCATTGATGGTCCTCCAGGCGCAGTTGATGTTGGTCTCGGTGTGCGTCCCCGGAAACAGCCCGTAGAGCACGGAGTCCCGCGTCACGGAGCTGCTCGGGACGAACCTCGACAAATACCACTGCATCCCCCTCCAGACCTCCTGCGCATAGGCACACTCCAGAAGGAGGTGATCGACAGTCTCGTCCCCTCCGCAGCCACCTCGAGGGCAGCGTGCGGTGGTGCAGAGATTCCGGGCATGCATAAAGGATCTCACTGGCAGAGCCCCTCTCACCGCCAGCCAAGCAATGTCCTTGTGCTTGTTTGAAAGTTCTGGCGATGAGGCATTCTGCCAAACGACTTTGGCAGTCTGCGTGGGGAACCACACGACGGGATCCACCCTCTCCTTTTCCCGAAGGGTCCCGAGGATACTACGTGCTGACCACTGCCTGACGGCCTTGTGGTCAAAGGTGTTTGTTTTCAAAAATTTCTCCACGAAGGACAGGTGGTACGGAACGGTCCAACTACTTGGAGCATTCTGCAGCAACGAGGCCAGGCCCATCCTTCGCAACACCGGGGACAGGTAGAACCTCAGTAAGTAGTGACACTTGGTGTTTGCGTACTGAGGATCTACGCACAGCTTGATGCAGCCGCACACAAAGGTAGCCGTCAGGGCGAGGGTGGCATTCGGTACGCCCTTTCCCCCATTTCCCAGGTCTTTGTACATGGTGTCCCTGCGGACCCGGTCCATCCTCGACCCCCAAATGAAGTGGAAGATGGCCCGGGTGACTGCAGCGGCGCAGGTCCAGGGAATAGGCCAGGTCTGCGCCACATACTACAGTACCGAAAGCCCCTCGCACCTGACAACCAGGTTCTTACCCACGATGGAGAGGGACCGGAGCATCCACCTGCCCAGCTTCTGCTTCAATTTGATGATACGCTCCTCCCAAGTCTTAGTGCACGCCCCAGCTCCACCAAACCAAACACCCAGCACCTTCAGGTAGTCTGTCCTGATGGTGAAGGGGATGAAGGAGCGGTCGTCCCAGTTCCCGAAGAACATGACCTCGCTCTTACCCCTATTGACTTTGGCACCCGAGGCCAGTTCAAACTGGCTGCAGATGTCCAATAGTCTACTCACCGACCGACGATCGGTGCAGAAGACGGCGACATCGTCCATGTACAGGGAGGTCTTGACCTGAAGGCCTCCGCTGCCTGGGATAGTCACGCCCTTCAGGTTCACGTCCTTCCTGATGGATGCGGCGAAGGGCTCCACACAGCACACAAACAAGGCAGGAGAGAGCGGGCAGCCCTGCCTGACTCCAGATCTAACAGGAAAACTGTCTGATTCCCACCCGTTGATCGAGACTGCGCTAACGATGTTGGCGTAGAGCAGCCAGATCCAATTGCGGATGCCCTCCCCGAACCCCAATTTGGAGAGGACGTCCCTCATGTAAGCATGAGAGACCCTGTCGAAGGCCTTCTCCTGGTCCAGGCTGATGAGGCAGGTGTCCACCCGCCTGTCCTGTATGTAGGCGATCGTATCCCTGATGAGCGTGAGGCTCTCAGCGATCTTCCTGCCCGCCACAGCACAGGTTTGGTCAGGGTGAATCACCGACTCCAGGACAGACCTGACCCGGTTGGCTATGACCTTGGCCAGGATTTTGTAGTCCACGTTCAAAAGTGAAATGGGACGCCAATTCTTAATTTCTTCCCTCTCCCCCTTCCTCTTGTAAATGAGGGTGATGATGCCCTTCCTCATGGACTTGCACATTTCCCCTGCCCGAAGCGCACTATCGTACACCTCCAGCAGGTCCTGGCCGACCAGGCCCCACAGAGTGGAATACAGCTCGACTGGTAAGCCGTCACTTCCGGGAGTCCTATTCCTCTCCAAGGACTTGAGGGCTCTGTTCAGCTCGTCCAGGGATATCGGCCGGTCCAGCCACTCCCTCGTGCCATCGTCTAAGACCTCCGTGATAGACGACAGGAACGACTCGGAGGCCGTGCTGTCCGTGGGCTTTGTGTCGTACAGTCCAGCATAGAAGGATCTGCTGATCCTCAAAACGTCGGGCTGAGACGACGTCACCGAGCCGTCATCCTCCTTCAGCCGGCTAAGCACAGAGCTCTCTTTGTGCACCTTCTGAAAGAAGAAACGCGAGCACGTCTCGTCCTGCTCCACGGAGCAGACCCTGGACCGGAAGATTATCCAGGAGGCCTCCGCAGCGAAGAGCGAGGCTTGTTGGCCCCTCACCTTGCGGAGGTCCTCCATGACATCGACCGCCATCAACTGCAGAAGGAGCAGGTTCTGCACCCTTTTCTGGAGTCGCGACAGCTTTCAGAGGAGCTCTTATAGCCCCCCTGTAGCTGCCTCTTCCTGCCTGATGGTTGCGGTTCCTGGGCCCGTCGACGCACCTTCCTCCTCGCTTTCCGGACTGTTGTCCACTCCCCTGGGTCGCCTGTCGCCGCCTCCATCGACTCCGGGTTGTCGGGGGGGATCAGAGCCTGCAGGGGCGCTTTGCTGGCCTCGGGCCCATCCTGCGGGGCTGGGCCCTCCTGCACGCCCGGGCCCTCCTGCACATTAGTGGGGTCCTTGCTGGGCCCTGGTGCCTTCCTCTCCTCCGGGTTGGCTGGCCCTGCATTGCCCCCGCCGGCGACCTGGGCATAGGTGGTCCCCCACCACGGGCATGCCTATAGAGGTGGCCCGCTTCCCCGCAAAAGTTGCAGCTTCTCTCTCGTGGGCAATCCTTTGCAAGGTGTCCCTCCTCCCTGCAGTTCCTGCAGATGGTGGCTTTGCAGTCGGCCACCATGTGACCTGACCTACCACAGGCATGGCAGATTTTAGGTTGCCCTGCATAGGTCAGGTAGCCCTTGCTCCCGCCGATCGCGAAGCTGGACGGTGGGTGTACGACATTCCCGTCCGCGCCCATCCTCAGCGTCACTTTGACCTGCCTCTTACTGGTCCAGATCCCGAAGGGGTCCATGATGTTGGTTAGGTCCCCTTCGACCTTCAGGTACCTTCCGAGGAAGGTCAGGACATCAACTGCTGGCACATGCGGGTTGTACATGTGTACAGTCACCATACGGCTCCTCTGTGCTGGCATCACAAACAGTGGGACAGCGGTCAATACAGAGGGGGGGCCCTCACCTCCTTTCTCCTTGAAAACCTCCAGGAAGCGCTCGCAAAGCTTGGCACTCCTGAAGGTCACGTCGTAAAAACCTCCTCTGGGGAAATCCTGCAGGCAGTAAATGTCCGCAGCAGCGAACCCACAACAGTCCAACAGGACCCTCTTCACAAAGAAGGTGCGGTCCACAGGTGCACCTTCATCCACCTTCTTTACGGAAACACGGATGGTGTTCCGGACCCCCTGACCTGGGGCACGAGCACTTGCCGCAGCCATAGTTGCAGGTTGGCTGCTCCCCCGAACCAGCGTTAGGCCAAAGCCAGCATTAAGATCCACTGGTCGCAAGGATGCACAGCCAACCCGACGTCCTCCTTTCACCTCCAAGACAGCACTCTCCTCCTCTCGGTCCACAAGAGAGTGGGTCTTTATTTTGTTCCAGATGTAAGCTGGTTCACTGAGCTTGAAGGTTTGTTCCCAGACATTTCGTCACCATTCTAGGTAACATCAACAGTGAGCCTTTGACCAAGCGCTGGTGTTATGTCCCGCTTTCTATTTATCTGGTTAGGTTTCCTTGGGTTGGTGATGTCATTTCCTGTTCTTTTTCACAGGGGATGGTAGATTGGCTCCAAGTCAATGTGTTTGTTGATGGAATTCCGGTTGGAATGCCATGCTTCTAGGAATTCTCGCGCATGTCTCTGTTTGGCTTGTCCTAGGATGGATGTGTTGCCCCAATCAAAGTGGTGTCCTTCCTTATCTGTATGTAAGGTTACGAGTGATAGTGGGTCATGTCATTTTGTGGCTAGTTGATGTTCATGTATCCTGGTGGCTAGCTTCCTGCCAGTTTGTCCATTGTAGTGTTTGTCACAGTTCTGGCAAGGTATTTTGTAGATGACGTTTGTTTTATTTGTTGTCTGTATAGGGTCTTTTAAGTTCATTAGCTGATGAACTTAAAAGACCCTGTACAGACAACAAATAAAACAAACGTCATCTACAAAATACCTTGCAAGAACTGTGACAAACACTACATTGGACAAACTGGCAGGAAGCTAGCCACCAGGATACATGAACATCAACTAGCCACAAAAAGACATGACCCACTATCACTCGTATCCTTACATACAGATGAGGAAGGACACCACTTTGATGGGGACAACACATCCATCCTAGGACAAGCCAAACAGAGACATGCGCGAGAATTCCTAGAAGCATGGCATTCCAACCGGAACTCCATCAACAAACACATTGACTTGGAGCCAATCTACCATCCCCAGAGAAAAAGAACAGGAAATGACATCACCAACCCAAGGAAACCTAACCAGATAAATAGAAAGCAGGACATAACACCAGCGCTTCGTCGGAGGCTCACTGATCATGTTACCTAGAATGGTGACGCAACGTCTGAAAACTAACCTTCCAGCTCAGCGAGCAAACTCACATCCAGAACCTCAAGCTGAGCTACAAATCTTCTCAAAACTCGCTGGAAAAAAAATTCCTGCTGGTTTGAGGCTAACATCATTCTGGTGGAATCTAAGTGAATCTAAGTGATCTACTCTCATTAATTAAAAGAGAAATCCAAGGGAGAAGACTGACTGCACTAAAAGCCACTCAAACCAAAATCCAACGGACTACTAGGCTTTGTACTAAGGATTACTGGTTGTAACCTTGCCAGAAGATTTAGATATCCTCTAACACCGGGAATGCTAGAGGCATTTATGAAGGAATTAAAAAGGCAACAGGGTTATCGGTCAACTCCACTGAAAACAAAGACAGGGAGGTTATCGCTGATGTTAATACCAGTCAGGAAAATGAATTGAATGCTGCCTTGAATTGTATTCTAGGAGAACGCCATAAACTGCCTGCCTAACAGAGCTGGATATTGAACTCACACTGAAGAAACTCCCTACTAAGCAAGGCAGTTCAGTCACATGTCATGGGCAAAGCTCCTGATATTGGTGCTACGTCACCTAAATTCATCAAGAACAGGAAACTGACCATCCTGCAGCATCTACATGAACCTTGATGGAGGAAGGGGATGATGCCTTAGGATATACTTCATACAAGGATTATGAAGCTTCTACAAGAACAATGCTGACTACAGTTATTGCGACAATTACTGAGGCATCTCACCAATAATTATTGTGGCAAAAGTATGCACCCATGTTGCTCACATCAGATTGTACATTGCAGATCCTGGCTGGACACATCTCGCTCAAATGCCAGTGTGATTTCTGAACTGGAAGATCTCATGTTGACATTATTTTCTCAATCCAACAACTGCAAGAGGTCTATGAACTAAGGAAACCACTAAATATTGCCTATATTGAGCTTGTCAAGACATTCAACTTGAGTTAAACTACAGAAGAAAAATGGCAGCCACAGAAGCAACTTGATGGGGCAACATTGAATGTCTTTGAGATCTGCAGTGGGGTTAATCAGTATTGTGATCTTTCACCAACACTCTTCAACATATTCTTCTCTTGCTGAGGTCATGTGCCTTCAGGTAATCTACAGAGGTGTCTTACTTACATACCAGAATGATAGAAAGCAGTTCAGCCTCGCTTACCTGAGATCCAAGACAAAGGTGCATCACGTCAGAGGATTGTTTTATGCTAAATAAGTGGCACTAGTGTTCTATACTGAGTAAAACCTTCACTAGCCAGCGGACAGACTCTTTCCCAACTGTTGCCTGAATATGAATACCACCTCTACAAGGAGACTAGCAAACATTACCTGAAAATGGGGTCATTGGCACTGACAACTGGGAAGTGGCGATTGCATGTATCACCTCTATTTGCTGTCTCTTTGGAAGAGCATGCAAAGACACAGTTGAAACAAAAAGTTGAGCTGGCTGAGGAGAGACCACAAAGAAAACAGGCCAAGAAATTGTACCTTTTCAGCCCAATTATCATCTTCACTCGCAAGTGCAGGACAGACAGCAATACAAATGAGACGATCCTTGGTCAAACTAGGCAATACTTAGCACAGAGGTGACCAGCAAGACAAGTCTGTATCTTACAACACAAAGGTGAATGCTCCTGAACTGCATTCGCAGCATCATGAACAAGTACTCTGTCTGTAAAATTATGAAACTACCCAATTTTTGAATAGTTTTGAATATAGATATATAAGCAATTATAATACCTGCACACTAGGGAGTTCCTTAAGCTGTTTATGGAATATACAAATAGTAAAACCAACCACAGGGAATAAAAGTTTTTAATATAGTTGTGGAGGACAAAAATAGGATCCAATTTTCCTGTCTGTGACAAATAAAAGATACCAATGATTCAATGCACTTACAATTTCCTGTAGAATGTCCATGGTATTTTGCCTTGGATATTGCAGTGATTGGAAAAAAATTTTAACACTGCCAACCTCTACAGATATTCTAAGTGAACAAGGTAACACATCATCTCCTCACCCAATGAGATTGAAGAATCACTAACAAGCCACACGCCGTCAAAATGAAATATCAGCTAGAATATTGAATTCAATGACAAATCACGTACAGAAAATAAATTAAAGGAATCAAATTGCAATTTAAAGAGATTTTTATAAAGATAACAGGAAGAAGAAGTTAAAGAAAATTTTCTAGCTTTATTTTTCATATCTCTGATTTGTGATTCCACAGTTGTAAAGGTAAATTTTCAGTGGTGAAAAAGTTGTGTGATAATTACCAAAGCTTGTCAAGGAGTCAAAATTGCACTCAGTGAGTTGAAAACCATACACTTTTTTTTTGGCAAGTTTGATATGTACATATTATGTGAGTACGGCATTTTCATGTCCATGTACGTATTTTAAAGCCAAGTTGTTCTGTGTGATTATACTGTTATTGTAAAGGTTGTGAATGTAAGTCGGATAGTAATTTCCAGACTTCCACTTTTTTTTGTATATGTGCAACTTCTGGTAGTTTTTATCCAATTTACACTTAATAACAGTGAGTTCTATTTGCCTCACCACATAGGAAAATCAAACCCACATTAAATAATCTTAGCAGTAAATCAAATAGATTTGGTGTTCCAGTGCCTCCATACCATATTGTCGTTATGTGTGCAGGAAGTCCCAGCAGTTTTCATAATTTTCAGTCATTCTTCACAAAATATTTTATCAGAGTGAGGCCTGGGAGAAAGTCACCCATGACTGCACAACTCTGTATGACAGTAGCCTTTGAGCCTTTTAGTTGAAGTCTGCAGCAAATATTGTTTGAATGTTGTCAGCTCTAGGCCAAGGAAATAACTATTATGCAATTTAGCTCTTATTGTTCAATACATCTTTTAGCATTAGACTGAAACATCGAAGTTTATTCAGCATAAAAATTTAGAAGTCAAGGCCATCTCTGCATTTGTAAAGTCATTATTCTGATACTAGGCTCTTGAAAGTGAATTTTCAAGTATTCAGAATGTCATAACTGTTAAGTCATGAAATTGTAAGTGGGTATGAATGCAATCTAGCAAAACAAAATAAAAATGGGCTGTAAAAACTATGAAACATATATATAAGGGAAACATCAGTCTAAGTCAAATTTTGGTCCATTACAGGCAGTCAGGAGAACTATTAATGGGGAATAGATAAATAGCAGTGAGGTTAAATATTACTTTGTTTCTGTTTTACCTAAGGAGATCTCCTAAAATTGAGACCTGAGTGGCTAGGGAAAATGGGGAATTTGAAGAAAAGAAATATTAGTAAGAAGATTGCACTGGCGACATTAATGGACTAAAATTTGATAAGATGTTGGGTCCTGAATGTCTACATCCCAGAGAGTTGAATGAAATAGCTAAAGAGATAGTTGATGCATTGGCGATCATCTTCCAAAATCCATTGTTTCTGGAATGACTCCTGCAGGTTAGAAGTTAGCAAAATGTCTCTGTGCTATTCCAGAAAGATGAAAGAGGGAAAATAAGAAACTACAGGCCTGTCACCCTTATATCAGTAGCAGGGAAAGTGCTTGAATCTATCAAAAAAGATGTGACAAAGGGGACTCGGAACCTAAGCAGGGAGACAGACGAAGGGGAAACAAGGGTAAGAAGTAAAGGTTGCAGGCAAAAACTATGAAAGAAACACAATTAGCACCATAGTGTAAAATAAAGTAAGATGACTAACAAGGTTACATCATAAGATTGATAAATTAGAAGTACAATTGGATAAGCACAGTTATGATATAGTTGCAATTATAGAAAGATGGCTACAGGGTGACCAAGGAAGGGAACAGAACATCCAGGATATTCGTTATTTAGGAAAGACAGACAAAAAGGGAAAGGACAACAAAGTGTGAAGCTGGATGAACACAGCAGGCCAAGCAGCATCTCAGGAGCACAAAAGCTGACGTTTCGGACCTAGACCCTTCATCAGAAAGGGAAAGGAGTTGGGATAGCACGGTGAGTAAAGGAGTAATAAACGCAAAAGTGAGAAAGGATATTGGTTTAGAAATTTGTGATATGCAATCTGTATGGATGGAGATAAGAAACACCATAGGGCAGAAAAAGTTACTGTCACTTGTTTATACACTCCCAAGAAGTAGTGGAGAAGGGAAGGCATTATCACCCCTGATTACAGTTGTAAACCTTCATCATTCAGCGATGTATGTATTAAGGGTACAACTGTAATCATGGATGACTTTAACTTAGTTATTGATTGGACAAGCCAAATTACCAGTCATATTGTGAAGGGGTATAGCTTGCAGTGTGTAACTGATGGTGATGTTTTGACCAATATATTGAGAAACGAGCCAAAGAACAGGTTCTTCTAGGATAATAAGGTTTGGAGCTGGATGAACACAACAGGTCAAGCAGCATCAGAGGAACAGCGAAGCTGATGTTGTGGGCCTAGACCCTTCTTCTGAAAAGGTCTTCTGGTTCTTCTAGACTGGGTACTGGGCAATGTGAAAGGCTGAATTAACTATTAACTATAGTTGTTATCCCCCAAGGGACCCACATAACCATAATATGATAGAATCCATTATTGAGATGAACATCAAAGTAGTCAAATCCGAAACAAAGGTCCCAAACCTAAATTAAGGGAACTATGAAGTATGAGACACTAATTTAGCAAGAATGGATTGGGGAATCTTCCCAAAAGGGTTAATGATGGAAACGTAATGGCTAATATTTAAAGAATATGTATACAAAATTATTTATTCCTGTCCGGTAAATAAAACCAGTAGGTTGCTCAACCCTAGCGCACAAAAGAAATTGGGTATAGTATTCAGTCCAAATAGGAATCATATAAAATTGCCACAAAGTACAGCAAGTTTGAGAATTGGGAGTATTTTAAAATTTAACAAAAGAGAATGAAATGTTTTATCAAGAGCAGGAATATAGAGTAGAGATTAAAATTGCAAGGATCACTAAAATTGATCGTAAAAATTCCAATAAATATATGAAGAAAAAAAATAATGATGACAAATGTCAGCAGAAAAATTATAATGAGGAACAAAGAAGGGGCAGAGGAATTGGATTCATATTTTTGTTTGGTTTTCATAAAAGGGTGCAGAATAACCTCTCAAATGTTAGGGAACAAAGACTCTAATGAGATAGGGAGCGGAAGAAAATCATATTAGTAAGAAACTAGGTCGAAGAAACTTAATAGGGTAAAAGACTGGCAAATCACCAGCACCTGCTAATGTACCTCCCAGTACACTGAAGGAACTGGTCCTGGAAATATTGGACACATTGGTGATCATCTTCCAAAATTCTATAGATTTTGGAGCAGTTCTTACAGATTGGAGGGTAGCAAATGTAACCCAATGGCTTAAAAAGGGAGAGAAAACAGTGAATTACAGACCAATTAACCTATCATCAGGAGGGGGAGAATTCTAGATTCTAGTGTAAAAGATTGCTGTTTGTTACACTATATAAGTGAGAGAGTTTCATTCCAAGAAGTTGGACTTCACCTCAGACAGGGATAGCGAACGGTGCCAGGAACTCTTAGAAAGTATTAATGATATTGGACAAAGTCTGCATGGCTTTACAAAAGTTAAATCATGCTTAGCAAATCTACTGCACTTTTTTGAGGATGTAACTTATTCAATAAACAGGGGAGAATGACAGGATATGGTGTATTTGTGTTTTCAGAAGGCTTTTGATAAGGTACCACACAGTGGCCAAGTAACTGAATATATTCAAGAGAGAGATTTTGTTTAGCTGTTAAAGATATCAAAGGGTATGGGGAAAAGCAGGAAAATAAAGTAGAAATAGAAGATAGAAGATCAGCAGGATCATATTGAATTGCAGAGCAGGGATGAATGGGCTGAATAGCCTACACCTGCTCATAGTTTCATTATTTGTATGTAAATAGACTCTTGGATAAAAATGTTCAGATTGGCCATCTATGTAGGATGGACTGAGGGTTAACCTTGTGGATGGCATTTGACAGCTGCATGACCGTGAATAAGTCCTGTGAGCATTCCTGTAGGTGTCAAACTGGCACAATCAACATGTATTTCTGTCGCTTTTTTTTCTGTGCCTTGCTGTTTGTTACACTGTATAAGTGAGAGAATTTCATTCCAACAAGTTGGACTTCACCTCAGACAGGGATAGCGAACGGTGCCAGGAACAATCTCAGCCTTCAGACTAGCTGTCATCCGCAGAAGGGCACGAGGCTTATTGTTTTTTTTCTCTCTTTTTCATCCTTCTTATTTACTTCATAAATGTTCCTTTCTTTCTTGTCTTTTAATATTACTCAAATGTTCATATTTGAGAAAATTGCTTAACTACATTTAACCAAATTCAAAAAGGACAACTTGGATGAACTCTGATCCAAGACAGCACAGTGAATATAGATTTGTGAATGGAATATCATGTTTGATAAACTCGTTGGAGTTTTTTTAAGGATGTTGCTTACCCCCTAAGTAGACGAGGTAGACTTGGATTTTCGGAAGACTTTTGATAAGGTTACCCTTTGATAAGGTGATTGTTTATCAAAATTAGAGCATATTAGTTTTGAGGTAATGTACTGACATGGATTAAGGATTGGCAAACCTACAGAATACAGAGAGTAGGAATAAATTAGTCATTCATTTTTTGGCAGAATGTGACTTTTGGGGATATATATCAATGATTTGGACACAGGAACCTACTATAATTTTTCCAGATTTGCTGATAATACAAAGCTAAGCAAGAAAGCATGGAAGATTGAGAGGAAGTTATGGAACAGTTTCAGGAGGATTTGGACTGGTTCAGTGAATGGGAAAATATATGGCAGATGAGATGTAAAGAGTAAAATGTGAAGTTATCACATTGATCGGAAGAACAGATGTGCAGAGTAGTCCTTAAATGGTGAGAAGTTGGTAAGTGTAGGTATGTAAAAGGAACATGGGGATTTTCAGCAGTAATTGACTGAAGGCGAGCATGCTGGTGCAGCAAGTTACTAGGAAGGCTAATGGAATGTTAACCTTTACTGCCACAGAATTTGAGTTCAGGAATTGTAAAGTCTTGCTTCTTTGGTAAGACTGTACCTAGAGTACTGGTGTACAGTTTTGGTCTCCTTACCTCAGGAAAGCAATGAAGGCTCACTTGATTTGTTTCTGGGAAAACAGGACTGTCTTATGAAGAGACACTGGCCAAACTGGGCAAGTGGTTTCTTTAACTTCTCTGGAGTTTCAAAGGATGAAAGGTGATCTCATTAAAACTAATAACATACTTAAAGGAACAGACAAGGTAGATGCAGCTAAGATGTTCCCCTGGGTTTAGGCTATAAGACAAGCACACAATTTATAATATAAGATCAATGCTATTTAAGACCAAGACTATAGGTTTAAGAATTTTTAGAATTGTCTACCCCATGGAGTTATGAAAGCTTAATGTTTGAGTGGATTTAAAAGTGCAGTTTGATAGTTTTCTCTGATTACCAATTCATAAGGTTATGGGATAGTGGAGGTGAAAAGAATTCACGTGTTCAATCAACCATGATTGTAATAAATGGAGGAACAGACTCAAAGCGTGAATAGCCTAATCCTGTACCTATGTTCCTTTGTTACAACGGCTGATATCCAATCTGATTAGGCCATACTCTATCAGGTATAATCTGGTACAGAGTAAGGTAATGATTAAAAGGTTGCTGAAATAACATTAGCCACAGAAGAAAAAAGTACATAATAAAGCTATAATAATGCTGACCATTTCCATTCACTTATTACTTTATTTTATGTTTAATTTAAGCTTCAATGTTTTGAACAATCTACCATGGTCAAAGGTCATAGGACACCGTGAGTCATGTAAACCAGGAAAACAAAGACTGTGTGCAACTTAGGTTTTATAAATTGTTAGGAGAATAAAACTGTGAAGAAGGTAAAATTCAGATTTGGAAAATAATGAGCCTATTGTAACAAAATGAGAACATACAAAGCAGGATGCAAAAATTGATATGATAGAGAAGGGCTAGTTTCTGAGAGATACTGAAAGCTACAGACGATAAAATAATCATCTATACCAGGAAAGATTTGAACTTTATCCTCTGAATAATGTGAAGGAGCTTATCAAACAATTGCATTCAAAACAGGCAGGTTTAGAAATAAAAAAGTGTTATAAGAGACAACATCTGTTTTAAAATTTATTCAAAAGATTTGTGCTGTCCCAAAAATAATATTTGTTATTGGTTTCAATTTCTTTAGCCTATTGCATGGCACTTAATTTTTCAGCTAGTAACACTTCTTAAAAGATTAATAATGACTGAAAAATTTACACATCACAACACACTAGCATTGCTTAGAACCTACTGATAGTTATTTGGGCTCAGTGTATTATTCCAGTCATAGTCACAAATAAATTGTGTATATTACCTAAAACATTTAACATAGTTCAGATGCTCCACTGATCTCTTAAAATAAGCATTTCCTATATGAAATGAATTGTTAAAATGATGAAATTAACTTACAAATATTATCTGCCATTATCACTTACTTGCCCTGACTGGAAATAATTGCTTTTCAAACCAGTGAAGTATAATAAAGAAAAGAACTGTGGATGCTGGAAATCAGAAACAAAAACATAAATTGCCAGAAGAGTTCTGCTGATGTCACAAGACTTGAAATGTTATTTTTGTTTTCTCCCCACAGATGCTGCAAGACCTGCTGAGTTTCTCCAGAAATTTCTCGTTTTGTTTTATAGTAGTGGTGTCTGGACAATTTTCTTTTGGAAAGAATGAAGGGGTCATTTTCCACTTTATAAGTAAATATTATCCAATGGCCCTTTTAAAGGGTTATGATACTTTGGTTACATTTGAATCAGATGCTGAACTTCCACTGGACTAGCTAAGCCCAACCTCATCATGTGCAGGTCATATACGAGGCTGTACGGTTCTGGTACACTAAGATGTTGGCGAGAGTATTGTGCATCTGAGTTCCTACAAGTGCGCAGCGCACTCTATAAAGGAGCTAACAGTGGCTTGCGCATCCCGCTTGTGTGACTGGAAAGTCTTGTATAGGGTTAACATGTTGCACCATCCATCCAAATATTACCCTTCCCAGTAAAAAAATAATCATTGATCTGAACAGCATCTTGAAGTTTACTTTTCATGTAAACCCCAACTCAGCCAGCAAAATTTTATACTACTTCTTCGGAACAGATGTTTGCAAATGTCTTCAATTTCTTATCAAATCTGAAAAAGCATTTTCCCTTTTATTTTGTTTGCTTCTGCCCATTTAGGCTATAAGACAGTTCTTGACATTTTTTTTTATTTCCCAGCCTTGTACAGCACCTCACGGGAATCTAATGTTTAACTTATCACCTGAAAGGGCATGATCTTTTACTTTAAATACTCGTCACGATTTCATACTTGTTGGTAGCTTGGCCTGATAACGTGCCCTGTGCATTGCGGCTGATGACTACAACAGGTTGCTTCACACACGGTTCTAAATGAACATTAAGCAGAGAACACATAACGAGTCTTACTTAGTAGTTGTCTTTGCGAGGCTGTGAAGTTTGTGTCTCCTTGCCAGAACGGATTAATTAAATGGAAACATTTGCTTTGAACTGTAAGCAAAAACACAGGGTAAAGATGCATAATTAGGCTCGCTGCTGGACAGAAAGCAGATTGCGCAAGGAAAACAAAACTCAAATCGATCATTATCCTGCAGTTGTTGGTAGTTTTATGAATTACTGCAAAATATTTCTTATGTTATCAACGTTTGTTTAAAAATCTAAATAAGAAGGTATTTCAAATTTCTCAAGAATTTAAACTGCCACGGTAGTCTTACATTTGCACGTTCTCCAAAGCCCAGAATGGGAACTGAGTTGGTCGGACGAATTGGAGGAGGTTTGCAATTTGGAGGCATCGATAATGTACCAGAAATCTGTCCCAATTGCTGCCACCAGGAACACGAAGCTTATGGCCCCAGTCAAAGCAACAGACACGGAGAGTACGCCAAACGTTAACTTCATCCCGGGGAATGAGCCAGATGCCTCACTGCGTACTCCCTCCAGTGACTGGGTCGATTTCCCAGAGAGCCAGCAATGATGCTACTCCTGCCTCATCTTGTTTCGAGTGAGATATTAGCGATGTTTCTGTTCCGGGTGGGTGGACCGTGTCTCTTTCTCTCTCTGTCGGCTTCTGTTACTCGCCAGGGCTTGAAGACGAAATGTATCTCAAGAAATTCAGTGAAATTGTGGATGTGATTGTGTATTCATCTCTCCGAATAAGAAGTCAATCACATTTCTCTCAGTGAAGATCCCACATTATTGACTCAAAAAGCCCTAAAATGCCCCAAAGCGAGAAACTTTTCAGTTGTGTTCTCTGTTTGTGTGCGAGGGAGAGAAAGGTACATGGAGGGGTCGCAGGCTGTTTCTGACCTCCGTGTTTGACAGCAGTGCTACATAGTTAGGTCCTGCTTAAAATATTTCTGCAGCCCCCCAGTGAAAAGAAAACGCAGCACTTCCGTCATGAAGGAAATGTCAGAGAGACGTGGTATATCCAAAATAAACAGAGAAAATTCTAACAAAACACAACAGGTGACTGGGGCTGAAGAAACAGCTTAAAGATTCATTAAGAAAGTTACAATGGAGGGCATGTTTGCATTTCAGTTCAGTTCAGAAGTAAAAAGATGCAATCGTCTTTAATGGGAGAATCGGTACGCATCACGTTGTATTTTTAAGAGGATTAATTTTAACCCCAGAAATAAATCTTTGATATTTGTTTTGTTTCAATAATTTTAAAACTACATTCAGAATTTTAACAGTAGCAGCTGGGTCCTAACACAACGCTTCCCCTCTTAGGCAGTTAATCTTCAAGTCGTTCAGCGCGTTGACCTTATTCAGGTAAAATGAAGCCGTTAGCGCTAATCACCGCGGCAAGAAAAGTTCAGCGAAAATATAGCAGACTGCACATTTTGAAAGAAAGTCAGAGAATGCAAGAATACACTTAAAACGGGAAGTCCACAAAAACAAAATACAGAAACTGTTACATTACGGCTACAGTGTGTACCATCTACAAAATGCACTGCATAGAGGTGGCACTCATTGGAATAACAAGGGCAGCAGATGCATGGGAACACCACCAGCAGCAAAGTTCTTCCAAGCCACAGACCGTCCTGATTTGGAACTATAGGGCAGTTCATTCACTGTCACAAGGTGGCAATTCTGTTTTTGAAGTTCTGGCACTCTCTCCCTGACAGCACTGTGGGTGTTCCAACACCAAATAGATTGCGCAATTCAAGAAGGTCACTCATAGCACTTTCTCAAGGCCCATTAGAGATGGGCAATTTCGCCACTAATCCTCGTAGTCCAAGAATTTATATTAAAAAAAACATCAACACCAAATGGAGGGTGGTGCCAACAATGGGCAGGAATTAGATTCTAAACATCTCAAGCCACAACTATTTTAAATGTTGTGAAACGGATATGTAGAACTGGTTTCTCACAATTCATAATTCACCGTTCTTGGTGAATCCACACAGGTATTGTGGGCAGTTTTGGTCTCCTTAACTAGGAAGTTTGTTGTATCAGGAAGGATTGAGCAGACTATACCCATGTTCCCCTGAGATAAGGAAGAATTGTTTTTCCTTTATTCATTTAAAGGATGAGGGCATCGCTGACTAGGCAGCATTTATTGTCCATCCCTAATTGCCCAATGCACTGACCAATAAAGGCCAGACCAGGTAAGGATGGCAGTTTCCTTCCCTAAAGGGCACTGGTGAACCTGATAGGTTTTTCCAACAATCGACAATGGATTCATAGTCGTTTATTGAAATCAAATTCCACCACCTGTTGTGGCAGGATTCGAACTGGGGTCCCCAGAACATTGTCCACATCTCTGGATTAGGAGTCCAACGATAATACCACTAGGCTATTGTCTCACCCAGATGACAGAAGATCTTGCAGAAACATATAAAATTCTTAAAAGCATTAGTATTGAGTCATAGAGTGTGCAACATGGAAACAGGCCCTCCAGTCCAACTCGTCAATGTTGACCAGATAGCCTAAATTAATTCAGTCCCATTAGCTAGCATTTGGCCCATATCTCTCTAAACCTTTCCTATTCATATACTCACTCAGATGCCTTTTAAATGTTGCAATTGTACCAGCCTCCACAACTTCCTCTGGCAGCACATTCCATACACACACCACCCTCTGCATGGAAAAGTTACCCCTTCGGTCCTTTTTACATTTTTCCCCTTCACCTTATGCCTATGTCCTCTAATTCTGGACTCGCCCACCCTGGGGCTAAAATCTTGACTATTAACCCTATACAATGCCCCTCGTGATTTTATAAACCTCTATAAGGTCACATCTCAGCCTCCAGGAAAAATAGCCCCAGTGTATTCAGCCTCTCCCTATACGTCAAACCCTACATCCATGGCAACATTCTTGTAAATCTTTTCTGAACTTCTTCAAGTATTGCAACATCCTTACTACAGCAAGTAGACCAGAACTGAATGCAGTATTCCAAAAGTGGCCTAACCGATGTCCTGTACAGCCACAACATGACCTCCCAACTCTTATAGTCAATGCACTAACCAATAAAGGCAGGCATACCAAATGCCTTCTTCAATATCCTGTCCACCTGCAATTCCACTTTGAAGGAACTATGAACCTTAACTCCAATGTGTCTTTGTTCAGCAACACTCCCCAGGACCTTACCATTAAGTGTATAAGTCCTGCCCTGATTTGCCTTCCCAAAATGCAACACCTCACATTTATCAAAAATAAACTCCAACTGCCACTTCTTGGCTCATTGGCCCATCTGCTCAAAGTCCTGTGGTACTCTGCAGTAACCTTTTTCACTGTGCACTGCATAATCAGTTTTGGTGTCATCTGCAAATTTACTAACCATTCCTCCTATGTTCACATCAAAATCATTTATATAAATGATGAAAAGCAGTGGACCCAGCACTAATCCTTGTGGCACATCGCTGGTCACAGGCCTCTAGTCCAAAAAGCAATCTCCCACTGACTCCTACGTTCGAGCCAGTACTGTATCCAAATAGCTTGTTCTCCCTATATTCCACGTGATCTAACCTTGCTAACCAGTCTACCATGCAAACCTTGTCAAACACCTTACTGAAGTCCATTTAGATCACTTGATGCAGATTTTCAGACTTCTGGCTACAAAGGGAATCAAGAAATATGGGAACAGTGCAGAAACAGTGTAGCTAAGGTAGATCAGCTGTGATTTTACCAAGATTCCAGGTACAAGTCCCATTCTGACGCCTGGGCACAAAAATCAAGTCCGACTCCAGTGTCAAATTGAAGAGTTATTTCACTCCAGAGTTGCTGTCTTTCAAATGAGATGTTAAACTAAAGCTACACCTGGCCACTTGGGAGAGTATAAAAAATTCCACAGCACTATTTTGAAGGGGAGCAGTGGAGTCATTCCTGGTGTCCTGACTGATATTTATCCCTCAATCAACATCACAAATTACTGATCGTCTGATCACTATCACAGTGCTATTTGTGGGAGTTTGCTAAGTGTGAATTGACTGATTTCTCCCCAGGATTAAATGATAAGGTAAAGTCATCATAGTCAAAACAGACTAGAGGGCTGCTCGCTCATTAAACAGAGACCATCGTGGTTTAACCTGAGAGTTACCACACCTCAGGCAAGGGGAGAGGTAATCCTTCATGGTAACATCAGACAGTAACAGAAATTGCACCCACACAATTGGTATCATTCAGAATCACAAACCAGCCACCCAGCCAGCTGAACTTAACAAACCAGCATCCCCACATTATAACACTTCATTAGCCATAGAGCTAATCTCAACAATGAGTCAATGTGTAAGGCTTTGAATTTTATTATTAGGATTAAATGGCATGCTGCCACTTGGTGGAATAGCAAGAAACTCTTTCATATGTCAGCACTTTTGTTAGTCATGGTTGTACTGTAAATACATTGCCCAGCCGTGCAAGTCTACCATGAAGCCTTTTTATTTCTTTATCAAACTTTACCAAACTTTAATGTAACATATGTTGGAACAGTATAGACTTAATTGAAATTAAATCCACTTTGTTAGCAAAAACAAGAAGGTAGATTTTTATCTGAATGGTGGTACAATTGGGAAAAGGAGAGGTCTGATGAGACGTGGGTGTCCTTGGACACCAGTCACTGAAAGTAAGTGTGCTGGTGCAGCAAGCAGTGAAGAAGAAAACTGGCATGTTGGCTTTCATAGTATGAGGATTTGAGTAGAGGAATGGGGATGTCTTGCTGTAACCATACAAAACCTAGATGAAACCACACATAGAGTATTGTGAACAGTTTTGGTCTCCTTATCTGCAGAATAATATTGTGCCTATGAAGAGAGTACAACAAAGGTTTACCAGACTGCTTCCTGGGATGGCAGGTCTGACATATGGTTACAGGCTGGATCAGTTAGGACTATACTTACTGGAGTTTAGACGACTGAAGTGAGAGATCTCATAGAAACCTGTAAAACTCTAACAGGGTTAGAACAGGATATTGCAGGAAGGATGCTCCCCATGACCAAGGAGTCAGGAACTGGGATCACATGTCTAAGGATACGGGGTAGGCCACTCAGGACTGAAGTGAGGAGAATTTTTTTCACCCAGAGAGTATCGATCTTGTGTATTTCTCCACCATAGGAAGTGGTTGAGGCCAAACCATTGACTGTTTCCCCAGAGGAGATAGCTATAGTTCTTGGGACTAAAAGGATCAAAGGGTAAGCGGGATCAGGGGATAATCAGCCACAATCATATTGAATGGCTCAAAGGGCCAAATAGCTTATTCCTGTTTTGATTTTCTGTGTTTCAGATCTTTTTCTGCTTCGAAGATTGATTTTTGACAAGCACATTGTGCTGTTTTCGCAAAATGAAAAACAGTGATACCATTCAATTTAAATTATAAATACATCCAACATATCTCCCCTAGGAAAATGACAAATAATAAAATTGATATATGGAAACAGAACTTGTTCTCAGAGTCAATTGCTTACTTGACTGTATTTAATTTCATTACATTATTGACAGTATTATTACAACTATTACAAGCATATGCATACATATAGTTAAAAGTTTCCCAAAGAAATCCAACAACTCAGTGGAGCAACATCAAATACATATTGAGAAAGATCATTAAACATATTCCTTATGATAAATTTCAGTAGCACAATCCTCTCCAAAATAGTTAGGCTCCTGAGGGAAATAAACATTTCAGTAGGATTTTATCGCACCCTTAAAGATAATTGAGCAAAATCTTCATAGTAAATCAACATTTACAATGTGAGTGAATATATTTCAACTAACCAACATTTGTCAAACAGCGTAAGCCAATGTTTATTCCATTATTGTTTATGAGATTTGCTGTGCACATAATGTTTGACACGTTTGTTTCCTTAATAACAGTTATTCATTCTTTGCCTGTGAATCACTTTAAGATACATTAAGGAAGGGAAAGGAATTACGTAAATGCCTTTTTTCTTTATTACTTGAATATGTTTCAAATTGCAGAAAGATGCTGTTTGCCTCCATGTCTCCTTGATGCAATAAAGAAACTGTGAACATTATGCACAACAGGTTGAATCATGTGGTTCAGAATGGAGCTCTTAATGTTTTGGCTTCTCATTCTGTTTCATGCTAGGTTATTTGTACATTTGTGCAGTGATGGAAATCATTCATAGCCTAATCATTATTCCCACAGCAAAGTCCAAAACCTTTGTTTCATTTGCAATGCTTTTACATAGGTTGCTCTCATTATAGCTTGTCAGTGTGCTCTGTCAAAAAATATGAAAGTTGGCTGAATGGTTTTACTATCAATCATAAAGGGATGCAGGGTGCAACAAAATATGTGAGGCCTTGGAGGGTCTGAGTTACACTACTTAATTCCTGTCTAGAAACAGGCACAGCTGCTGATTCTCCATGTTACTGGGGCTGTTGTCACTGGCTGTTTCTCCAACTATTCATACATCCGGGAGGCAGAAGGAAAAGCAGAGTCCATGATACACAATGAGTGCTTAAGTAAGTAGGAAAGAAACTTGAAATAACCAAACTGGAAGCTCAGAACTGTCTTTGATAGGCACTAATCAAAAGTGGCATATGGACTCAAATAACGTGAGTACCTGCAAACCTCCAGTTGTCAGTCAGCTTGTGTGATCAATTCGAAACATTTCACTCAGCAAGTGTTCCACACAGTGAGGTTTCTGACTCACCCACTTAAAGTTAGCCTGAGGTCCAATGAATGATTCATATTCGCTTCCTGCTAGCTTCTGAATCTCATGGTGATATAGCAATGGTGGGTTTACATGAATTTTCATTATTTTAACTACTTATGCATTCTGTTCCTTCTGAGCAGCCAACTTTAAAACCAGGCCTTAGAATTGATTTCCCCTGTCAGTTAGAAGAAATTTAGTTATATGTAAAATATAAGAATGTACGTATATATGCATATAAAGATAACTAATTATAATGCTTGTGCAAATAAATCTTTCAAATTATATCAGTTCTGTTTAGCTGTCCTATGAAGAGAGCTTGGACAAACTAGGTCTGTTTTCTCCTGAGTTTTGAGGAATGAGAGGTGATTTCATTGAAACTTACAAAATACTTAAAGAGATAGACAATGCAAATGCAGGTGTGATGTTCCCCTTGGAAGGGGAGTCGAGAAATGGGGATCACGATTTAAAAATAAAGGTGCTACCATTTAGGATCAAGATAAGGAGAATTGGTTTTGCGCAGAGAGTGGTGAATCTTTGGAAATCTCTACCTCAAAGCCGTGAAAGCACAATTTTGAGTATGTTTAATGCAGGGATTGATGAATCTTTGATTTCCAGTGGTGTAAAAGGTTATCGGATGGGGTAGGTTAAAGGCATTGAAATGTATGATCAGCTATGAACATATTAAATGGTAGAATAGGCTTGACAGGCTGAATGGTCTACTCTGTTACTATGTCTCTATGAAGAAGAAAATATATTATCAATAGTCACGCCTTTTTATTACTGCTAAATTCAGTAGAATCTAATCTATGAAAGGTGTCAATTCATTAATTGAAAAAAAGTTTCCTCGTTGCTTCTAGATTTTCTAATTAAACTGTTCAGAAATGTCATTACACACCTCTGAAACAGGTGGGACCAGAACCGAGGTCTCCAAGTTGAGAAGTATGGACACTACTCCTGTATTTCATGAGTAACCACCCCTACCTTAGTTGCCTCTATTACATGTTATTGTACTGTTTCCCCTATGCTGCCATGATTCAGCTACACAGAGAATATTGGCTATTTCTTAAGCACAATTAGATGATTGATTAATATCACAAAGGTATGGTCAAAGGCTAATTAGATGCTTCCGTCCTTGTCATCAACTTAAAATGTTATTTGCCATGCAGTGTCTTAGATACTCTGGGCAGTATCTCATTGGAGTCTGAGCGATGGGGCCTATGGCAAGATATGTGGCAGAACTGACGAGAAGTCCAACGAGGCTTCGGATTTGGGAGCATCCTGCTGCATCTTTTATGTTTTCTGCCAAACGGCAAGGCAGATTTCTGCTAGGCGGCAGAGAATGGCCAATTAAGGGGTTTATAGTTTATCAAGCATATAGCCAATGCTACAATTGACCTCAGTAATACTCAGCTTCCAATCTTACCACATGCATACAACAAGCTGGATTTCAAGAATGCTCAATGTGGATGTCAGAGCAGTTATCTGGTAATTTCGTTGCTCAGCGCCAAACAGCATCTTGAGACATGATTCACAGGCACCGGCTGCACAAACCCCTTGTCCGAAAACACTGGTATCCAAAATCTGTCAACCCCTCATGACCATTATGGCACTTCTCCAGTCCATTTACAAGTCAATTAGGAAACACAGGCTTGAATTGCAGAGCACACTGACAATGAGCTTTGAAATACTGCTGTTAAGGCACTTTGCACACGTGGACAAGTACCCAGCTCATGGATTGGATCAGGTTGCATCTCAGAGTTGCTTATTTCCAGTCTTAGCTCTAAATCACTTAGTACCTACGGATGTGCCTTACCTTGCTGTACCCATGCCAGTTAGCTTTTGACTCTGGCTGAACTGCCAATTATAGCCAGATAGGCCACTCAAAATGGCAGAATCGGATAATACACGAAGCATGCTGGGAAATTAAGCCAAGCATTGGCCAAAGTATCGATGCAAAGATACTGAAATAAACAAGCTGCAGACCCAGAAAGGCAGGCTGCAGCTGCGAAGAGCACAATATAAAATTGACTAAGTCTATTTACGAGGATGATAGGAAACATCGAGCTGTTTCTGGAACAAAGGGACACCACACATTCTTATTTGTGAAGGTCACCTGACTTACATGCCTCTGACACTTTCAGAAATGGAGGACCAAAGACCACCCCAGCATCCACATGGCACTGCCTCACTGGATCCAGTCAATCAGGAGGATCGATTCCTGATCGATCATTGGTAGGAATCAAATCTCCTCCCAAAGGGGTGCGGAAGCTTCCAAGGATAAGAATCATCACAACAGTACCCTCGGGAACTGTAAATGAAGACCAACCACTGTAAGAAGAGGCATCCCTTGGATCAACTGGGAGAGGGAGGCCAGATGACCATCACCACGTGGATCAAGGGCAAGTGTGGTAATGTTTGATCATTCCAAGTTAAGTTAAAGTATGCGATACTGACTTAGATTTATATTGTTAGTCATCAGATTTATAGTATTAATTGTTAGTTTGTAGCATAATCAGCATTACGGTATTGATTGTTTTATAACCAATAAAGATCATTTCACATTACTCTTAAGAATCAATTCACAGTCCTTTGTGGGATATTCAGGCTAAACACACTGTGTAGTGAGCACAACACAATGCACTATCAGTAATACTATACTGATGTGCACATGAGTGCAGACATACAGCCAGGCAGCCTAACATGCTTCTCAATTTGGAATTGTCCTGTGGTTGCAGGGTGGGGGAACATCTTGCTTTACATACACCAAGACAACTATCAAACACCTACAGCATATGCCACTTTCCTGTTCAGCAAACAGACTGTATTTTCACTCAAACAAATGGCCATGTTGGTAACTGGGTAGGGGCTACTTTTCAGCCCAGTCAGGTGGTCCCACTACCTTCAGTGACTGGCACAGTCTGCACTCAACCCAGGGGCTTGGCCACAGTCAGTTGTGCCTTTAAGCCATCCATGGACAGGGGATCTGTCCTCATGAGCAAGCCCAGTTCCAGTGCCGACAGTGTCCGCTATAAGCTGCATTCCCTGCCAACATTTGCCATTCTCCAGATGCAGAATGCAATAAAAGGTTGAATGATGAACGTAGAATGGGAAAGCGGTTGGAACACAGCAGGCACTCTCTTTTGAGGGGGATGTGTTGATCATTCAGCCAGTGTGGCATATTCACCATGTTGCTGCTGATGTTAATGTAGATGGTAATGCCAATGCCAATGTTAATGCTGATGAATGATGGGAACATGGCCCTCATTGTTGGTGTGCAGCTTGGCTCACTCTATGGAAAAGTATGTTTATCTTTCGTCTACGGGGTATGTCACCACTGACTTTTTGGAGACTTGTCTTTCACTCCTTGTGTATGTTTGAGGGAGTGTCAGTCATGCCACTTTCCTCCATGAGCAGCACTGCTTTGTGGTTATTGTGCTACATTGCTGCTGAGGGCAATGCTCAGAGTGCCAATGATTTGTTTGAGTGCCCAGTGGCTTTTCAAAGATGGAGTAGATGCACAAGATGCAGGTCTTTCGGTGGATATCCAGTGACTAGCAAGTTGTTCCTGGAACCGGAAGATGGGGCTAGATTCATGTAAGGAATGTAGTTCAGATAGGGTATGTTGTTAAGGAGGCATGTTTGGAAAGATACATCAAGAAGTCTCACCGGGCTTCATATTAATAATTCCCCCAAAATTCTGAAGTTACCTGCACTTGGCCAAAATAGAGACGCACTTGGCTGCCCACATTTGATTTCTTGATAAACTCCTGAATTAAGGCAGCATCAGACAATGGCATGCATTTGCATGATATGATTGAGAACCCTATGCAGTCAGAACAAAACACTTAAAAAACATAGAGTAAAGATGTAGTTCCGGTTAAAATAATTGTGCAACTACAGATTGTAGATCAAAAGATGCAACGTTTCAAAAGGACAGAAGTATTATACCATACAGACTATAAACTGTTATGAGGTTTAGGGCCCCAGCTGAATTCTTTGAGGAGTTTAGGAAATTCCAGCGCAACCACAGAATAGCCACCAATGGACCTTCAGGGGCTAACTAACTAACAATCCATTCCCTCAAGGAATAGTATTCAACTTTAAGACTTTAAATTGTAATTGCTATGCCTTCCTGGATTAATTGACAACATTCCTGTTATATTTTAGAAGGGTCAGCTAACTTACATGTCCATTAGAACTGCATTGATTTGTGCTTGTAATTTCTTTTAAAAAAGCCAACAATAGCTCGTGTTGACTGCATAAACTAGAACAGATGAGTAAGAAGGTGTAGCACACTGTACGACAACCTGAAGTGGATGGCTCAACCATGACCTTCCATGTCGTTTTGAAAACATTTCTTAAGGTGAGGGTTGGGTACATACACAAAAGGAACAAAATAGAACACTGCAAGGTAACAAAAAAAAAATCACAGAAATCCCATTAAACTAGCATCCTGAATAAGATGCAGCAAAAGGCCCCCAACTCAGCAAAACTGCAGAGGAAAGCTTCATGGCCCATATAGAGCCAAGTGACTTTGCCACATCTCTCACTGCTGCAAGCAGGTGTCAGAAAAGGTTAAATGAGCTCAGAACTAACAAACAGAGCATTTGTTTAACCATTATGGTCAACTAAAGCATTGACTACCCTCAAAAGCTGACTGCTCACACTACACTATGGTTAAGGTGTTGAGTCACCAATAATAAAAGGGTGCTCTAAAGAGGCAAATGAGGCAGAAAGGGATTGTAAAGGGGCAGAAGTTCCTTAAAAAGGAAAAGCCTGCATACAGCAAGTCCGACAAAGGAAAGCATTTCGGATAAATTGCAAGACGAAGATATTGAGATTGCTACCATTGCTACCTCGGGTCCACAACTACTTTCCTTACTGTGCTTATCGGGACCATGATAAAGAAATGGGCCATTAAGCCAGTCTCATGGCCCTGTCAGCATCTCGACGGGTAGCCAACAACAGTCCCAACAGAGATACAATTGGTGAGACAGGCATCAAGGTTGGAAAAAGGAGGCAACAAGAAGCCTCGTAGTCACCTATACACCAGAGATAAAGTAGAGATGATGAAATCTTTGTCCAACTCACTGTAATTGATGGTCTGTTTATTTCGGATCACCTGACCATCCGGTTCAGTGTCAGCTTGTAACATGACCATTTTGTAATGAATTTAGAACCCACAGTTGTGTTCATTGTTCTGGAGAGTATCTTCCTGTGACATGAACATTCGGTCATGAATCTGAAAGAAATTGGCAGTATCACTGCACCCAACATCTTGATTCTTTCCTACCTCACCATTCCCCACCACAAAATCATAGAGAACTACAGCACATAAAAGGCCCTTCAGCCCATCAAATCTGCACCAGTCAAAAACAACCACATAATTATTCTAATCCCATTTTTGACAAATTAAGGGTATTTCACTCAGGAGAAGTAAAACTATGGTACAGTAAGCTTAAGAGTAGTTCTGAACAGGTAGAATAATGTTCACTGAACACAAAACAAGTCACTGAGGAAATAATTATATTCCATTGTCGTAAGAAAGAATACTCAATGAGCAGAGGCACAATCAAATGAGTTCAACAATTGTAGGATGAGACACTCAGCACTCCTAATGTCATCATATAGAAGCAAACCTGTAAAAATCAAGGGAGAGTGAAATTTTATTATCAAGGGCTGGAAATGAGGCTGTGTTGGCCTTACACCCTTCTGGAGGCTCCATGTCACAAGCTGGCTATCAAGCATTCTCAATGTGGATGTCGGAACAGATACCTGGTAATTTTGTTGCTCAGCTGCCTCTAGCATGGACATGTATAGAATGGTATCCATGCCGATATCTCGAGTCCCTGACAGTTGACCTTCCTGATATCAGATAACTTAATCAGCTGATGTGATATTGGACATCCTACTTGTGGTACTGTGCTGTTGTTCTCTCTTTCCTCCACCTGGGGCTACTACAGCTGGATAGTCGACCATTTTTAAGTGTCTGAAAGCAGAGAATCTGATATATAAGATTGAGTTGAGGCAAGTAGGATGAGGTAGAGAGCAAGGAGGTCCATGGTCACACCAGCAGTAGCTTGCTCATCCCATCACATCTCAGGATGAGGATGAGCTGGGGTTTGAGAAGGAATGGAAGGCAGGAATCAACGTGTTCTGAGGAAGGGTCACCGGACCTGAAACGTTAACTATGTCTTCTCCTCCACAGATGCTGCCAGAGCTGCTGAGCTTTTCCAGCAACTTTTTTTTGTTGTTGTATATAGCTAAAGGTATTTGGGTGCAGGAATGATGGATGTGCTATAATGATAACTGTTTGAGAATGATCTGGCATATGACCCTCAATGCCTCTAGCTGTATCCATTTCTCTGGAACTCTTTCTCTGTGCTTCCTGGCAGCAATAGTATCCAGTGCAACGTCCACTTTAGATAGACTGACTTCCTTTAACAGCAAAAGACTAGTTGCATTTGATAGTATACAGACAACACCAAACATCCTCCCTAAGAGCCAAGAAGCAGCTAGCAGCCAATAGATGCTTGACTTTGCACTACTGTCATTGTAATGAGGTGGCAGCACCAAATTTACATGCTGCTTACCTCCAACAAATCAGACACAGGAATCTCATATACAACAATTTCCTTGCTGAAAAAAAATCAGAAAAATCCCTCATTTTTATTCCTCAGCTTTGAAAAATGTCATGCCTGACCTTGGGAAAACTTTTCTTTGCAGATGGGATGCATTGTGCCTGCTGCTGAATTAGACTGTAATGCTATTCACAATTTTGTCTTATTTATATTGGTATGAATACAACTTATGCATAAGTAGGATTTGCATATATGGTTTAGTCAAACATGTATCTCTATTTAGCAGACCTGGTTAGTATGAGCTGCATTTAGCTATTTTGTCATTCCAGCTGAATTACCGTTTCCTGATTAATTAATTTGATAAGAAAGCCTTTACAGTTTGAAGAGATCCTAAGGGGCTATTTCAGGTGATCCAACTTTATTTAAATATGAACAATATGTTCCCTTTTCTATTGAAAAATTAATTTCTTCTCTAACACTAACTTTACAAGTGAGGTTTAAATCATGTTCATTGTAACTCATTAAATTTAATTATGTATATTCTTGTTGAATCACACACCAATTTATCTGCATAATTATGGATAATGATCCAACTCTATAACGTTTCCAAAAGTAACACATGGAATAATCCCCAATAATCATCTTCAAATATTCATTTGAGGAAAATACACCTCAGTATCTCATTTTAAATTAATGCAATCTGAAGAGTAATTTTATAAATTCTGCGCATGTGATTGTTTTCCTAATACAGGCTGTTGAAGTAGCTTTTCTGCCTTCAAAGGTTAAGCGCCAACAGCATAGGGGGGAATTTATTCGCTTAAGACCTCAAGAGAAAAGCCACAGAAGCCCTGGGAGCAAGTGAACCCCGAGTTCCTGCCTGTTCCAATTATTCAGGAGAACATTAAGATTCAAAGGCACTTAATAAAGAGTCAAGAATTCCTTAGTAAGACCATAAAAGACAGGAGCAAAATTAGGCCATTCAGCCCATCAAGCCTGCTTGGTTATTTGATCATGAATGATATATTTCTCAACGCCATTCCCCCCTCTTCTATCCATAACCTTTCATCCTCTTACAAATCAAAAACCAATCTATCTCAGTTTTGAAGATACTCATTGACTTGACCTCCCCAGCCTTCTGTGGCAATAAGTTCCAGAGATTCACCACCATCTGGCTGAAGAAATTCCTCCTCATCTCAGTTCTAAAGGATCATTCCTTCACTCTGAGGCTTTGCCTTCGGGTCCTTGTCTGTCCTACTGGTGGAAACATCTCCCACACTATCCAGGCCTCTCAGTGTTCCTTAAATTTCAATCAGATCTCCCCTCATCCTTCAAATTTCATCGAGTACAAAGAGTCCTCAGCTGCACCACATATGACAAGCCCTTCATTCCAGGCTTGATTATTCTAAATCTCCTCTGGATCCCCTCCAGGACCAGCATATTTCTTTCTTACAGATGGTGCCCAAAGCTGCATACAATGTTCCAAATGTGGTATGACCACAATCTATGCAGTACATTTCTGCTCTTGCATTCTATTCCCCTCAAAATGAATGCCAACATAGCATTTGCCTTCCTAACTGCCAGATGAATCTGCATGTTAACCTTAACAGAATCTTAAACTAGGACTCCTACGTCCCTCTGTCCTTCAGATTTTCAAAGCCTCTCCCTAATTAAAAAAATAGCCTACACCTCTATTCTTCCCACCAAAGTGCATAAATTCAAACTTTACCAAACTGTATTCTAACAGCCACTTCCTTATCCATTCATCATGCAGCCTCCCCACTTCCTCAAGACCACCTGTTCTTCCACCTATCTTTGTTTCATCTATAGACCTAGCAACTACACCCTCAGTTCCTTTATCTGGATCGTTAATGTATAATGTGAAGAGTTGCGGTCACAAAACTGACCCCTGCGGAACTCCAAGATAATAAAGTGTGAAGTTGGATGAAGGAGAGTATAGGTGGGGAGGTAGGGAGGGGATAGGTCAGTCCAGGGAAGACGGACAGGTCAAGGAGGTGGGATGAGGTTAGTAGATAGGAAATGGAGGTGCGGCTTGGGGTGGGAGGAAGGGATGGGTGAGAGGAAGAACAGGTTAGGGAGGCAGAGACAGGCTGGGCTGGTTTTGGGATGCAGTGGGGGGAGGGGAAGAGCTGGGCTAGTTGTGTGGTGCAGTGGGGGGAGGGGACGAATCAATGTGGACTTCACCAGCTTCAAAATCTACCCTTCCCCCACTGCATCCCAAAACCAGCCCAGCCTGTCTCTGCCTCCCTAACCTGCTCTTCCTCTCACCCATCCCTTCCTCCCACCCCAAGCCGCACCTCCATTTCCTACCTACTAACCTCATCCCGTCTCCTTGACCTGTCCGTCTTCCCTGGACTGACCTATCCCCTCCCTACCTCCCCACCTATACTCTCCTCTCCACCTATCTTCTTTTCTCTCCATCTTCGGTCCGCCTCCCCCTCGCTCCCTATTTATTCCAGAACCCTCACCCCATCCCCCTCTCTGATGAGGGGTCTAGGCCTGAAACGTCAGCTTTTGTGCTCCTAAGATGCTGCTGGGCCTGCTGTGTTCATCCAGCTCCACACTTTATTATCTTGGATTCTCCAGCATCTGCAGTTCCCATTATCCCTGCAGAACTCCACTAGTCACCAGCTGCCATCCTGAAAAAGACCCCTCTATCCTTGTAACAAAAGCTTCAATGGGTATATAAAAAGGAAGAGAACAGTGAAAGTACATGTTGGCCCTTTACAAGATGAAAATGGTGAGATAATAATGCGAAACTTAGAAATGGCAGAGGCACTAAACCAAAACTTTGTCTCTGTTTACACAGTGGAAGGTAATAATTTCTTTCCAAACACTGGTTACTACAGAGGAGTTTGGTGAAATTGCTACATCTAGATAGAAGTTATTAAGTAAATTAATAGGCTTTAAGGCAGGTCAGTCTCTGGCATCTGATGACCAGGACCCTAGGGTATTAAAGGAGGTGGCAGCAGAGATAGTGAATGCATTAGTTAGGACTTTTCAAAATACCCTTTACTCTGGGAAGGTACCAGAGGACTAGAAATGTGCTAATGTGGCACATCTTTTCAAAAAAGGAGATTGGCAAAAAAGTGGGAAACTTTAGCCCATTTACTTTAACCTCTGTAGTGGGGAATTTGTTGGAGTCAATAGTAAAGGAGAAGATAACGGAACATTGGGAAAAACAAAGCTCAATTCACCAATGTCAGCATGGTTTCCTGAAATGCAAGTTGTGCTTGACAAACTTGTTGTAATTCTTTGAGGATGTAAGCAGCAAGGCAGATAATGGGGATCCAGTGTGTGTGGTATATCTAGACTTCCAGAAGGCATTTGATAAGGGTGCTGCAGAAAAGACTGATCCAGAAAGTTAGTTACTAGGGAGTTAAAGGTTGAGTGTTGGCTTGGATAGAGGATTGGCTGACTGACAAAAAGCAGAGGGTCAGAATAAATTAGTCTTTCCCTAGATGGCTAGCTGTAACTAATTGTGTGCTGCATGGTTGAGTTCTTGGATCTAAACTATTTAAAATCTACATAAATGATCTGCAAGCAGAGGCAAAGTGTAATATAGGAAAGTTTGTGGATATTAAAATAGGTGGGAAAGTAGGCTGTGATGAGGAGATAAAGAGTTTAAAGCTGGATAATCGGAGATAGCAAGAACTGCAGATGATGGAGTCAGAGTGTTGAACCGGAGGAACACAGCAGGCCAGGCAGCATTGGAGGGGCAGGACAGACGATTTTTCGGGTTTACACACTTCATCAGGACTGCCATAGCTGAATGGATGGAAGCCAACAGCGGGGTGTGTGAAGCTGACAGCATTAATTACTGTGTGAGGGTGAGGTGGAAAATGTGGATTTTAGGCGTGAATCCTGAGTACCAGGAGGTGCTGAGCATTGGGTGATGGATCCAAGATACTGTGTGAAGATACATTCACTGATCTTGATCACCTAGCTGAAGTAATTAGACTTCATTTCACAATACTGGCTCATCCTCCAATCCAGAATCCAGGAACTGACATCACTGGTCACTTGCTCCCACTCCCTGCTGAGCATGATTCCTGGTGGACTCTTGACTACCAGTGAGCCATGATAGCTCGCCTCTTGCCCCTCAGTTCATTCATGCCCCAGAAACCTCTCTCCGTTCCAGTCAATTTTCTACTGTTTAAAGTTGCAGTAATTTTCTTCAATGCATCTCTCCTTCAAGAGGAACAGGCTACCTTTAGGAAGGGTAGACTGTCATACCACCCGGTATCCAAACAATTCTGCCTGTCTAAGATAATAAAGTGAGAGGCTGGATGAACACAGCAGGCCAAGCAGCATCTCAGGAGCACAAAAGCTGACGTTTCGGGCCTAGACCCTTCATCAGAGATCATTAATTCTGCCTGTCTGCCTTGTAAAGTGTGTGGTCACAGAGAGAGTTTCAGGGAGTGCAGGAGTCAGTTGGCAGAATGTTAAAAGCATTCAGAAGGGGAGAGTTCACTAAAATCTCATGTTGTAATTGCAATCTGAACGGGAATGGACAGGTGGGGAATCGTGATATCTGTGCCCAAAAAAACAGGCCTATCAAATTTCTGGCAAAGGATCTCATCTTATTTTTGCCTAAAACCTATGATCATAACTTTTTATTCTCACCGATTCTAAACACTACAATTCTCAGCCTTCCTTCTTGCTTCTTTTTCAATTTACTGTCAAGTGTCTCGCTGCAATAGTAAACATATTGTTTACTATTTTGCTGGGTAGTTTTGGTTTTCACAAACAAGGAATTAAAATGACAACGTGTGTAAAATAGCTTATAGTATATGTTATAATGAATTTTATTTAGCTTTCTAGAAAAACAGAATTGTGGAATTTGATTCACAAGATGTCCACGAAATTAGAGAATACCTTGCAACGAAAACCTAAATAGACTGATTCAGTAACCTTGATCATACATTGTGTGTTACACACTTGTTATGAAGTAGAATCTCATGCAGTAGGAAAATAAGTCCATGAATATGCTGTTATACAAAAACACTAACACTTTTTAAAATGACTGAGTTGTGTTGATCCTGTAATTCAGCTCTGTAATAAATTATCATTTACTTATAAGACTGCATTCGCTCTCTAACTTAATCTGTTAGTTTGCTTTTGTTTTTAAATTTAGCATCACTGCTGAGGTCTGCACATTCTTTGACACCCAAATAGATCTGTCCATTTAGCATCTCTTTGATGAACTTGCGTCTTAAGTACCAAATCTATTGGCGAACAATATGCCAATGAGGACTCAGTGAGTGCCTCTAGGCTTTGCTCAGTCATCCTGACAAATAAAGACTCCAAAAGGTTGGTGGATTTGTCTCAGCTATCTATGTTGAATGAGAAGCCACCAAGTTTAGATGAGCTCTTAGACTATTTCCAGTAACATTTTCTGGAAAAGTTATTTAATTTGACAAGGAAGAGGATTTCAAGTTTTTACGTCTTACTGCTGCACAATGTAATCCTAACTATTCACTGCAGTAGCAAAACCCCATCCCTTCTCAGAATAGTATGAATTAATGAATACTTATTCATGCATAACTAAAATTCTGAATTTGTACATTGTAGAAACAGAACTTTAAAGTATCTGAAAATATAGTGTTTTGTTTTGTGCAATTTATTGCATTGCACAAATGCATGTATAATACAGTTCAATTATTTAACTTATAGAAATTATAATGATCATATGGATGGTCAATGTTCTTTCACACTAAACTACTGGAAATTATTTTGTACAATACCTCATTTTATTGAACTTAATCTATCTTTTAAAGTTGTAAATGTTAATGTGAAGTTGGATTATGAACAATGATACCTATGTGGAATACAAATATACTACAGTTGTGCAGAAAATACATAATAAAACCAAACTCTAAAATAGTATCAGAGATAATGGGAACTGCAGATGCTGGAGAATTCCAAGATAAT
This sequence comes from Stegostoma tigrinum, assembly GCF_030684315.1. Lineage (NCBI taxonomy): Eukaryota > Metazoa > Chordata > Chondrichthyes > Orectolobiformes > Stegostomatidae > Stegostoma > Stegostoma tigrinum. The sequence continues at coordinate 28,713,373 of NC_081376.1, forward strand.
AAAATGTGAGGCTGGATGAACACAGCAGGCCAAGCAGCATCTCAGGAGCACATCCCCATCCCCCTCTCTGATGAAGGGTCCAGGCCCGAAACGTCAGCTTTTGTGCTCCTGAGATGCTGCTTGGCCTGCTGTGTTCATCCAGCCTCACATTTTATTATCTTCAAATTCTAAAATACATGTTTTGCAACAGTTGAGGGCTAGGGTCACATGATACAGCTACCCTATCCAACCTATCACATGCCCATGAAAAAGTAGTTAAGAATTAACAGGCATGGACCCAGCTCTTCCAAATGAGTTTCACAATTTTTTTTTTGATAGCCCAACTCTTTCAAAATTATGGACAGGAAACCCTGACTCACACTGAAATTCTTACAAAACCTTCACAGCAACAAAGGGCACTACTAATTGATTAAGACATCTTTTCAAGCACTGTTGAGCATTTTATCTCAAATTTCATCCCTATACTCATTAAAACTTATAATACTGCTAGATAAGGTTTTATACACACCAGCAATCTTCTGGTGCCTCAATCAATCAAGGAGTTTTTTTTTCCATGTTAAGAGTTTTAATGTGTATCAACACACTATTCAAGCATCAAAAGGAGCTTTCAAAGCCAAACATAATCCTATCCTCAAAATAATTCACACACATGTACATTCCTATTTTCCCACACTGCTTTGTAGTAATTGGAAAGAGTCAATGTCACTCAGCATGTAGTAAGTTCTAGAATACAATAAATTGAGGTTGCAAAATATCAGATTGTAAATTGCAGCTTTATACCAAGTTCCCCTATGTGTAATTTTCGTACCAGTGTGACATGACAATTGGTGACTTGTGAAATATTATATGCAAAGTGACTATAAAACCTAATTCTAATTCAAAGTAGAATTAGAATTAATTTGATCCAGTCAACTGCACTTATTGGCAAACTGTCAGAACTTACACTGCAGTTTCAATCAGGATCAGATGCTGAAATAGTTTGCAGCATGAAATGGAAATACCACAGTAACTAGGTGATATACTGTTCTTTTATGTGCCATCACTACATCGAATGCTGAATCCAATGTTAGGATACTTTTTTTGAGAGGGGAGAATGAAGAATGCTACTCGGGATAATAGGAATTCCAGGACTGAGCCTATCATATAATAGTAAAATCCAGAGAATTAGAGTTCAAACATCTAAATGACAATTTGAGGAATTGAATTTAAAATAAACTGAAGAGAATCAAAGTGAATCTGAGAGCTGTGGGATACCACACTCTCAAAACAGAAGAGATGAAACAACACTCATGATGCTGCAAATAACAAGTGATCATTTGTATAGAAATTGGTGTTGAGGTGAATGGCAGGAGCTTCTAGAAAAAAAACAGTTGTGGTTTTTGAAGGTGCTAAAGGAGCCTTGATGAATTTCTTCAGTGCATCTTGTAGATGGTACACACTGCTGCGACTGAGTGTTAGAGGTGGAGGACTGAACGTTTGTGAATGTGCTGCCAATCAGTTGGGCTGCTTTGCACTGAATGCTATCACGGTTCATGAGTCTCGTTGGAGCTGCAAATGGGAAATATTCCATCACTTTCCTGACTTCACTTTAAAGATGATGAACAGGCTTTGGGGGTTTCATGGAACTTATCCTGCGTATAAATATATCCAGCAGTTCGCTGTCTTTGCCTGCATACGTATCCAATTCCCAGAGTCCCATTAAGCCTTTGCTAGCCTATTTCACTTTATGGTAAAGAACCAACAAATTGCCTAGCTTAATCACTTCATATTTTGGGCAGGGTGCACAGGAAGGTGGAGCTGAGACCGCAACCAGATAAACCATGCTTGTACATGACAGACTAGACTCAACAGGCTGAATAGCCTATTCCAACTCCTGAGTACTATGTTTCAATGAAACCCATGTTACTATTTTGAAGAACAGCAGGAAAGTTATCCCCAGTATTCTGGTCAATATTTATCCCTCAATTGGGTTTGTCAACCTTGGTTCAGCCTAATGCATGAGACATCAGCAAAAGTGATGTCACAGAAATTTGTCGTGTGGTGTGTGTTCTAGGTTTGAGTTGTTTGTATGAAAAGATACAAAAATAAAATCTTATCCCATCCCCACTTACTGCTTTTGATACATTGTGTAATGATTCACCATTCCAATTCAGCTCTGGTTGCTTCTGCTGCTCCCTCACTGAGCTGCTATTGAACTTATTGTCTCATTATCACACCATATATAGCTGTTACTCTCAACCGCAATCATTTTACTTGTGACAAGTCATATCACCAACCTTACTCAGTGTCTGCAGCGTCCTCTGGTAGTTCTAGTCTGTTCCACCGAGTTCCCTGCCATGAAAAGATGGAACAACGTTGTTTCCCAGAAAATGCTGTGAATTGCTTCTCTGTTGAAGAATGATGATTCCTGAGGACTAAACTGGCTCAATGCACTAGGCATGTCTTGTAAAACATTGCATTAAATATCCTGCAATGCCTTATTTGAACCAGTGGGAAGTTGATGTTGATTCCAGTAGATGCCCAGCCATTCCAGAAGGATTGTCAAACAACAAAATCAGAATAAATGGTTCAAGAGTGTGGAGCTAGAGGAACACAGCAGGTTAGGCAGCATCAGAGGAGCAGGAAAGTCATCACATCGCCATATGAAAAACGCTGTGAAACTGCTGTCATGTTTTCTAAAATAGTGACTTCGGAGCTTTCAGCTAAATTTCCAGCACCATAGCTGGTACAAATCAGAAGTAAAGATAGGAGACGAAAGCTTTTAAGAGACATACAAAAATATTTGCTAGTATGACAATCAATATCAGACTATGCATATCACAAGTTTTGGAAAGCCTTGTGCCACATTTTGCAATCCTATTGAGACAATGCAGGAGAAACTACTAGCTTGCCCACATTGCCGAATAAAACCAAAAACAAAAGCTCGAGGCCTGAGAAGTTTAAGGTCTCACCTGATCCCAAACCACCTGTTGTTAAGTGTTAAAATAATCTATCGAAATGCCTGCCTAATGTCATTTTAGACAGCACGAAGTGGGGCCTTGGTGATGCACTTTCTCAATAAGAAATGCTCCATTGTATTTTTCTTTCCTGAGAGTTAGAACAGCGGGCCTGTCCCTCAGCATTTCCAATAATAAGCATGACGATAGTGGTATTCCGTGGGCTTTCTCAGGCTGTAGCGCTGATGAACGAGGTTGTACAGCAGGAACCAGATTGAGAGGCTCCGGTTACCGGGGGGAAACATTAGGGTGACGGGGAGGTGCTGCGGCCTGTTGGTGGTGCCAATGTCTGAAGTCACTGTCCCTCCGGCCCCTGTTGTTGCTGCAGGTGACTGTCGGCTTTAATCCGAGCGCCGGGGCCGCCCCTGGGAGCGGGCGGGCCTGGCCTAGAAGTGAGGTTAAACCCAAAACTTGTGACAAGTCAGAAATCAACTTGAGCATTGTCATCTTTAAAATACTGTGAACGTATATGTGCATATATCAAATATATATATATATATATATATACAAAATGTGTGTGAGTGAGTGAGAGAGAGCGCGCACGTGCCTAACCCTGATGCTATCATGATCTGGGACATATTCGAGGTGAATGGTCACTCTCTGTCAGGTGCACAATAACTTCATAGCCCGGAACACCAGCTTGGACACAGCCTCGAGGTTTACTTCTCTCTCTCTCTCTCTCTCACTCTTGTATCCTGGACGTTTACTTTTCTCTCTCTCTCTCTCTCTCTCTCGCTCTCCTGTAAAAGCAAAAAGCCGTTCTGAAAAAGAGTCGCGCCGGCCTCTACACTCATTCTGTTTCTCTTTCTCTCCGCCCATCTGCTGAGTTTCTTCAGCCTTTTCTGTGCTTGATTCACCATCTTTAAAATTTCTCCCTGTTTGCTCACTGCAGTGTTGCCAATATTCATGATGGATTTCTGGAAACTTGAGGGTCAATCTTAGAGGGTGACAGTTGTAAATACTCGAGGCCTGGCCTGCATGTGCAAATTATAAGAGGACCAGTAGGTGGACTCAGCACCTGTGCTTTCACCAGGCTTGCAGCTTGACCTCTTGCAAAAAAGTACAGATATGAGAAGCTTGTTTTGACACTAACATGACCAGCGGGACCAAACTATTGTGCAAAACAATAACTAGATGGCTTCTATGTGCATATCATGTACGTATTATAGAATAGTCTGAACATTGTAGAAATGGTTTAAAATAACATAACACATCTGTGGAGAAGTAACACTGGACTCAAGATTCTGTTTTTTTTCCTCCATCAATGAGGCTATACCTGTTGAGTTCCTCTGGCAATGTCTTTTTTTGTTTCAGATTTCCAAGATGCAGTTCTTTGCTTAATTATACTAACATATAATCTGTGTTCTGATAGTATCCAACAATTTAGAACATATATTTTTAATCTGTTCAGATGTGTTATTTCTCCACCTCTGGAGCATGTGGTGCTCAAGTGCAGAGCCTCCTGGCTCAGAAGTAGGAGCACTACCACTGCACCAAATAGCCTGTGCAAAGTTTTTTTTAGATTTTTTTTCTCAGCACCTGTTAAGAGAGGTTATTACACACCTCTAGAGCAGGTGGGACTTGAGGCCAAACTTCATGGCTCAGAGTAGAGACGTAACTCCTGCACCACAAGAACCCTCCATCTGTTTTATACTGGGTAGTGGGTGTAGGTCACTTATGCCACAAAATCATACAAAAATTAATCAACATCAAGTTAGTAACAAATTGCGATTATGTCTTACCTTGTACCAAGTTAGAGCTAACTGGCATATCAACCTTCCAAACAGAAACACATTCCAAGGATTAAATCCCAATCTTTTTACCTGTTGATTATGCATAAAAAATTATCAAAAAAAATTAACCTCATGTACTGTAAAGTTTTCATGGTTACCTTGCAAAGGAACAAAGTGGTTGCCCACCTAATAATCGATGAAAATAACTACTACGAAATTTAAAATGGCTGTGAAAACAATGATTTCATTGATAATTTCTATTATATTGAAGTTAGCATTTGTTGGTATTATCATTTTAGGAAGCAGTTTTCCAATCTCGGAAATGTTGTAACTTGAATTTCAACAGGAGTGATAATGACGTACTAATTTTAGAATAACAATTCAAATAAACCGCTGTCAATGTTTTTGGATGGCTGAAGTGAAATATTAAACAAAAAAGTAGTATTTGACCACGTTTCCATTACTAAATTGATAGACAAACTTTGCAGTACTTGACTTCATTATTAAAGGCCTAGTAACCTCAAGTACACAACACAAGTGAAACCCAATCCTTGATTGTTCGAAAAATAGTTAAACCTGGAGGTGGGCTTTATTTGATATCAAAGTATAGCTCTGAATATTTATGTTCCTGAAAGTATACAGAATGTGTCTCAACTGTTGTTTGGTAAATGTAACTATAACTGTGATCTTAGGAATGGAATACTTTTAGCAGAAGTATTTTCTAAACAGTGTGTGGATTTCTGGTGTTTATTTGGCATGCTTTAAAAATGCTATGGGCAGTTATTAATTTTTTTATTATTCCTGTACTTGCAGTATTTTATCACTGCCATGCTAGCTCAGACAGAGGGAATGCATGGATTCTATCACATTTAAGAGTGAAACAGTGCTCTCCGATGTTCACATGTACACACCAAACACGAGGCACCTTATGGTGAGACTAAATGCAGTTGGACAACCAGGTACTGCCTTAGAATAATCTTATATTTCTTGTTATGCTTGCGTTTTCCTGTTCTCACTACTGGTGTGTTGCTGAGCCTGATGAAACAATAGATAATATTCCAATAATATGGGTAAAACAGTACCCAAGAATAATTTCTACCTTTTCCATTGTTTCTAGTTACAGATCATTTCTATTATAACTTTTTTTGGTTAGGTGCACAACAGCTTACAAAGTTACTGATCACAATGAAGACAGTTAAAAACGTTGGGGGAGATGGTTTTTTTTTTCTACAGCGACAGTTATGATTTTCAAGGAAATGCCTGAACAGATGATGGAAGTAGTCACTTTCAAAAGGCAATCAAATATATATTTTTAAAAGGCTTTGAGGAAAGAGCAGGGATTGGGAAGTAATTGGACAATTCGTTTAAAGAACATAAAAGACATGGATACAGGATTGGCTGATTGGTAGAAGGCAGAGAGTGGGGATAAAGTGGTCATTTTCAAGAAAGCAGCCGAAACTAGTGACTTCTACAGGGGCAGAGATAATGGGAACTGCAGATGCTGGAGATTCCAAGATAATAAAATGTGAGGCTGGATGAACACAGCAGGCCAAGCAGCATCTCAGGAGCACAAAAGCTGACATTTCGGGCCTAGACCCTTCATCAGAGACTTCTACAGGGGTCTGTGTTGAGATTACATCTATTTATATTATACATAAACGACCTGGACTAAGTCGCTGAGGGCATTGTTGATAACTTTGCAGATGACACAAGATAGGTAGAGGGACAGGTAGTGTTGAGAAAGCAGTGAGCCTACTAATGTACTTGAACAAACTCGGAGAATGGGCAAAGAAGTAGCAGATAGATTACAAAGTGGGGAAGTATGAGGTTATGCACTTCGGTAAGAAGAATAGAGGCATTGGCTATTTTCTAAATTGGAAAAGGCTTTGGAAATCTAATGCACAAAGTGACTTAGGAGTCGTAGTTCAGCATTCTCTTAAGGTTAACAAGCAGGTTCAATTGGCAGTTAGGGTGACATGCAATGTGAGCAATCATTTTAAGGGGGCCAGAATAAAAAAACGGATTGGTACTTTTGAGACTGTGTACGGCACATTTCTGATTGCATTGGGAATACGGGCAGATGGTGAAATTTGGATACAGTTACTCTGGAATTAAGAATCTAATGCTGACCTTGAAACCAATGTTGATTATCAGGAAAAGCTTATCTGATTCACTAAATGACCTTACGGTAGGAAATCTGCCATCCTTAGTCGTCTGGCGTACACATGACTCTCGACACACAGCAATGTGGTTGACTATTAACCGCCATTTGGACAATTAGGAATGACAATAAGTGCTGGCCTAGCTAGTGATGCCACATCCCATACGTGAATAAAAGAATATTGTGAGCAGTTTTGGGCTCATATCTCATTTAGGATGTGCTGGTTTAGAGGGGATCTAGAGGAGGTTTATAAGAGTGGTTCGGGATGTGAAGGGATTGTCGTATGAGGCTAGGAGAAACATCTATTCTGTGTATACCTTGTCTTAGCCCTTTAAGAATTGTGTAAGTTTCAATGAGATCACTTCCCATTTTTCTAAACTCCAGAAAATAACAAGATAATACTTAATTAAAGATATTAAGAAGTGCCTCCAAAGCATAATGTGCCTAAATTGAAGTCTTTTTCTTCCCAGACAGGTAATAACATTTCAGTAACTGGTAAAATCTGTAGCTGGTCATGCAGAATTTGATTTCAAATCCAACAGACAAGAATGCAGCTGTCACAAAGCTCATATGACTCTTTTTTTATCATTTTAGTACTTGAAGTGACATTTATAAATCATTGGTGTTAGAAAAGTGTACAGTAAAGCTTTGAAATTGATGAGGTATTACACATTAACTGTTTGAAACTAATATAATTTATCTTTTTAATTCATTCTGCAGTCTTTGTGTCAAAGTTCAAAATCCTTCGGAATATCAGTGTCTGTGACAAAGAAGATTTAGGGGATTTCAGCAGTGAAGAAAATAGAGTACTTGATGCAGATGATGCTTTAACTGGTCAAATGGGTTGTAGCAATGCTACTGCAAGTGAAAAGAAATTTGAAGTGACAAAAGAGACAGTGCATACTGAGATTCTGCTAGATGACGATGGAGATCTGGATGTTATTCGGAGACCTGTTGACTTCCTTCATTGTAGTGAAAAAAGTTTGCGGAGAGACAAAGTCTATCCCACGATCCTGAGTAAAGGGGAGGAGTTTTCCTCTGAGGAGTATGAGGAAGATTGCAGTATTTGCAATGAAATCAGAATAGGTAAGTGTCTGTAAAAACCTTTGTGCATGCTGTGGGCATTTATAAGACAGAACAAATCATATTTTTGAATTTTCAGAATCTCCTAGCAAAATGGGTGGTGCTTCTGTTATGAAGAAATTGTGAATATCATTTAGTTGAATTTTTAATATATTCTGACTGAGTAAAATAATCACCCTGTTCACGGTCTACCATGTGGCAGGGCAGACTGTAGTTTATTCAAAAGCTGCCAGCGATCTGAAATAAAAACACTTAAGTCTGGAGAAATTCAGCAGGTCTGGCAGCATCTGTGGAGAGAGAAAAGTTAATGGTTTGAGGTTAATGTGACTTCTTTGGAATGAAACAGGGATGGAAAATGATTTTTAAAATGTTGTTGGAGAAGCAAGTGGAATAGTTTAGATTAGACTCCCTACAGTGTGGAAACAGGCCCTTCGGCCCAACAAGTCCACACCACCCCGTGAAGCATCCCACCCAGACCCATCTCTCTATCACCCACACACCCCTGAACACTACGGGCAATTTAGCGTGGCCAATCCACCTAGCCTGCACATCTTTGGACTGTGGGAGGAAACCAGAGCACTTGGAGGAAACCCACGCAGACACGGGGAGAATGTCCAAACTCCACACAGACAGTTGCCCGAGGCTGGAATTGAACCCACGTCCCTGGAGCTGTGAGGCTGCAGTGCTAACCACTGAGCCACCGTGCCGCTGAAGGTACCCACTGCAAAAGGTAAAGGCAGTACTAATGGTAATCAAGGAGAATCACAGATGAAGAATAGGTATTAACAATAAAAAATGCTCTTTTGAGAGGAAACTCATCCAAAAAGATACAGGTGTTGAGGGGCAATGAGTATGCACAATCAAAACAGAGAACAGTGTTTGTGGAGAACTCAGTGTTGTGTCCTGAAGCTTCTCAAATGCATGAGTACAAAACGAGGTGCGGGTTCCTCCAATTTTCATTGGGCCTCACTGGAGCACAGCAGCAGGCTGAGAACAGAAATGTTAGCATGAGAGCAAGATAGTAAATTGAAATGGCAAGCAACTCGAAGTTTAGAGCCTTTCTTAAAGTCCAATTGGAAATGTTCTGCAAAACATCATCAATGTAGGGCATACTGCATTTTGAGCAATTGTTACAGTAGACGAGATTGAAAGAAGTGCAGTTAAAATGCTGCTTCACCTGAAAGGAGTGTTTGAAACCTTGAACATGAGTGGGGACCACAGATCATCTCCTTCATTACACTGATCCACTCTTCTGTCACTTGAACACCTCCTTACCCTGCCATGGCACTTTCCCTTGCAATCACAAAAGGTATAACACTTGCAATTTTATGTCCTCACTCCTTTACTGCTGCAGAATTCCTTCGCATCCTTAGCAGGCAGGGAGTTTCACCTGCTACAAGCGTGTACCCTTGACCGTTGCAGACTTTGGCTGCAGTTAGTCACATTACAAATTTCTGGTGCCTGATATCACTGCTGGGCAATGTGTGGGTAGGCGGTGGAAAAGAAGGAGGGTGAATGGCTGCAAGGTTCACCTCTACCTCGTATCTAATGGTCACCTTTGTGCTGCTTGATAAACTAAAGCTAAACATCTGCAAAAATAGTTAACATATGCAATTTTACCATCAATTGGCTGTTTGGCCTTTTGTCTCTTACATGAGCTAGTACACACATTAACAATGAAAACCTGGAATAGCTTGGGAAACTTGTGCCCAGTATTGCTGTGATTCAAATGATGAAAAGTACATTTGTTTGAATACTTCTGTTAATTTCATAGTTACAGTATGCATGCCCATGTTATGGGTTGGTTTTTTTGTATATTCTTTGCAATTTCTGGCAGATTGAGTGACTCTCTAAGAATTTTCTATCAAATTCCTTCATGCTTCACTGGGTGGCCATGAAACTCAAGTAGAAAATTTAGTTTAAAGTATTACCCAGCTGCTGTTAAGGTGTAACAATGTGCCCTTTAATGCTTCAGTAATAACTTGAGCAGTTAACAGTGACATATTTGATTCAAAAGTTTATTATTGTTCAGTAAGGACATTAGAACTTTGGTTTTTAAGTATGCCATAGCCATTTAAGAACCTGCTGATATTTTGTTTTCCTGGAAGGTTTTCTTGTTGATTGCAATTTGAGGTATGACACAGCAATTTGCATTAGATATTGTGTGATGATTACTGAAACATGATAGGAACACAGGAACAGGAATAGGCCATTCAGCCCATTGAGTCTGCTCCGCGATTTGATAGATCATGGCTTATTACCTACCTCAGTGCCACTTTTCGAGGGTACTGTCATATCCCTTGATGTTATTAATCTCTAGAAATCTACTGATTACTGTCTTGAATATGCTCAGTGTTTGAGTTTCTGCAAACCTTATGGGTAAAGAATTCCAAAGATTATCCACTAAGTGAGGAAATTCCTTCTCACTTGCGTCTTAAATGACCACTCCCTTATTCCAAAACTGTGTTCCCTAGTTCTGGACACACTAGTCAAAGGCAACATCCTATGTACATTTATTCTTTCAGGCCCTGTAAGAATTTTGTAAGTTCCTACAAGATTAGACAATACTGGTCCAGTTTCTGCAATCTCTCTTCCTAAGAAAATCCTGTCGCCCCTAGGATTAGTCTGGTGAACCTCCACTGCAAACCTTCTGTGGAAAGAATACCCTTTCTTAGGAAAGGCCACCAAACATTATACTTCAGTTCCACCAAGGCCGTGCACAGTTGCAAGAATACATCTTTGTACACCAATCCCTTGCAGTGAAGCACAACAAACTGCCTTCCTTATGATTGTTGTACCTGTATGCCAGCTTTTATTAACTCATGAACAAGAACATCCAAGAAAATTCACACTTTTTTCTTCACTCATGAAACCCTCAACCACTCAAGTGTTAAGTTTCTTTGAAAAGCAAATTTCTGCTCAGACTCCCATCAAAAGACAGATAATCCCTTAATAGAGATAGTGGCAACTGCCGATGCTGGAGAATTTGAGATAACAAGGTGTAGAGCTGGATGAACACAGCAGGTCAAGCAGCATCTGAGGAGCAGGAAAGCTGATGTTCGGGGTCTGGACACTTCGTCAGAAATTTCTTCATTTCTGAAGGAGGGTCCAGACCCCAACGTCAGCTTTCCTGCTCCTCTGAGGCTCCTTGGCCTGCTGTGTCCATCCAGCTGTACACCTTGTAATCCTTTAATATACTCTTTAAACTGTCAATCAGACAGTGAACTCAGAAAGCCTTGCTTTGAGAATTGTAATTATGGAACCTCAGTCAAGCATTAATTATGTCATAATGACATGATAATAACATTTGGAAAATGTCAACAGAGAACACTTGCAATTGCACAAATGGATAGTCACGTTTCTTCTAACCTACACCGGATGGCTTGTCTATCAGAGCAGAGAAATGCAAAATCTTCACATCAAGACATTTAAGCAAACCTGACCCATTCTTAATGAGTTAGTGATTTGCACACTGTGGGTTAAAACACTCAATTCATTGCTAAGTTCAAATGTCCCTGCGGACATGTAATTCATACTCCACACTCCTTCCCCAACATTTGAAAATTTGTCACCCTCATTTCTGATGGAAATGTAGTGAGAAGTCATCAATCGAATCTTGCCCATCATTTTTAAAGGTCTGTGTCTCTTCCTGACTCAGTGAAAATCCACTCCCAGATGTTCAGATTGGACAAGAGTTCTTAGGTTTGTGTGGCTATGATAGAAAAGGGGAATTTAAAAGCTTTTCTAAATATAATATAAGAAAGAGTAGCAAAAGGAACATGTGAGACTTATTTAATGCCAGATGCAGGGGAGGCTTTATTGGATAATATGTAAAAGAAAGGTTTATTAAATTAGTAATGTGTATCTGTGTTCACAGTAGAAGAAGAGGACAAAATAGCAACACAAGGGAACCTTAAACCAAGTAAAGGGGAAGAAATTAGTGGGCTCAATATATTTAAAAATATATAATATTTGAAAAATAGTGAGACTTATACTTGACAACTCAACTATCTTCATTCTGATATATTGAAAGACACAGCTGAAAAAATTGCAGATGAGTTAGTTTGAGAGGATGTGTAATTGGAGGCAACTTTGGGACATGATTTGATTACTAATAGGAAAAATTGAGGTTGTAAACTTGGTTGCCAAGGCCAAACCTGAAGAAAACTGACCATAAGGATACATGAATCCCAACAGGCCACCAAGAGACACAACCAATTCTCACTGGTCTCAATACACACCGACAAAGAAGGGCATGAATTCGACTGGGACAACACACCCATAATAGTACAAACCAAACAGAGAGATGCCAGGGAATTCCTGGAGGCCTGGCATTCCAAAGGTAAAATCCATCAACAAAGACATTGAACTGAACTCGATATACAAACCACTCAAACATAGAACCAGAAGTGTTGCCGACCACTCCAGCAAACCGAGGCACATAAATAACAAGCGGAACAGAACACCGACGCTTCACCAGAGGCGCACTGACGTTGTTGCCTAGCAGGGAGATGAAATGTCTGCAACCAAACACACCAGCTCAGTGAACAAGTCAACAAGCTCATCCACAACCCGGGCTACAAATCATCTCAAAAACTTTAAATAATAAAAATTCTTTTGGCTCAAAATGTGGCAGCTGTAATTAATCTGCATTGGTGCTCCTCAGTTATTGTTACACTCAGGCAAATATCAGGGGTCTATCTGGCTGAAGTAGGGTTTAATTAATGGTGGGGTGGTCCCTGGGACTTGATATCACTGAAAAGAGAGATGTTAAGAAAGATAATCAATGCTAATGAAAACTTGAAAATATATTTGTCTTGATAATATGTTATTGTCTGTCATATTAACCGGCTCTGTTATCATATTGAATGATATTGACAGCAAAGTTGATGTCACCGAGTCAATTTCAGTGGGTTGTCAATGTGTTGTCGAGGCTGTGGAGATTTCCTTTAAATATTAATGTGTAGAGTAAGCTGTGGAGATGCCCATTTTAAAAAGAAATACTTCATCGTCTCTGGCTGTTATCTTCATTGAAGCACAGCTGGTGATTTAAACAACAATTTTTGATCTACTGTTCTGATTGTGAGAGAAAAGGCACTTTATAAATGTTATTGGATTTTTTAATCAGAATTTCCAACAACGATTCTTTGGGGTATACCATAGTTGTGTCCTCTTCATGTGGTGCTACTGACTCAGTACAATTGTTTCAACACAACCACAAAAATATATATTTTTTGAAACTACACACTTCAATGTTCTCCAGGTTGAATAACATCTGGTATAACTCATCTATCTCGGCACCAGGTCATGAACTTGTTCCAAGTTTTACTATGTCAACATTATTAACTTCCAACTTGAAATCTACATTTATCAAAATATTGTTTCCGCTCCCATTGCATTTCAAGGTGTAACTATCATTATCTAACTTATGGACACACACCTATGTGCTTAGTTTCCCAATGTCCACCCTACATAAACGAGTACTCATCTCAAATTTTGCTGCCTATATCTTAACTCTTCAAATCTCAATGACCTATCCACTCTGCTTGCAGACCAAAATGTGTTTCCATTTTAATAATACCTCAATTTTAACATACTTGCACCTCTTTTTCAAATCTCATGACCTTGCCCCCTTCCTATCTAGGCATCTTCCAACCCTACAAATCCTCCAGATCTGTGCACTCCTCTAATTCTAGCTTCTTGGTCATTTCTGATTGTTCTCATCCATTGCCCATGAGCTTTGACACCCTAAATGTAATCAAGGCAGAGGTGGGAAGGTGACAAGGTCCTCACCTGCTCAATTGGCTGGGAAGCTGGCCTGTGATGCTGAGTGATACCAAGAGTGTTGGTTCAATTCTTGTCCTGGCTGAGGTTACCATGAAGACCCCACCTTCTTAACTGCTCTCCTCACCTGATGCATGGCAACTCCCGGGTTAAACCACCACCAGGCATCTCTCACTAATGTGAGCACAGCCCAATGGTCCTCTGGAACTATGGCAACTTTATTTTACTTCACATGTATATACATATGTACACACAGATTGGAAATATTTGGTGTAATAGTTATTTACAATTTGAAATGGAAAGTTATGATGGACTGTGTTTTTAATATACAGTAGATAAGCACTGGAAAAGGGATTATGAGCTTCATGAACATAATAGCCGTCATATTAAAACGGAAGGTATAATTGGTACTCTGGAAACCTTATCCAATTTTCTGATGATGTGATTGGTTAATTTTGTGTTAGGAATGCCATGTGAGGTTTGTCTCAATGTGTTGTATTATTTTCTTTTTACAGAACACACCATGGATACTACTTTGGAGGATGTTGGAAAACAGGTACAGTGCTCGCATACTATAGTTTCTATGTACATGCATATTTATACATATTCTTTTAACAATCCCTTCTCATTGCACTCTTCTCATCGGTAGGTATGGCGTGGAGCCTTCCTTCTTGCTGATTATATTTTGAATAATAGTTACCTATTCAGAGACTGCACAGTGCTGGAGCTGGGAGCAGGCACAGGATTGACCAGCATTGTCATGGCAACTGTTGCTAAGACTATTTATTGCACAGGTAGGATAGAAACCTGGTTAGGTAATAGATTAACATGGATCTTTTGGTATAGACAATCAGTGATTAAATACCTTTTGAAATTGTATGATCAGTGTGTTCACATGTGGTGAGAAGCTGCAATAAATCAGCCTGTATTCTGGATAGCTCATGTGGATCAAGATGTTTTCAAATGTTGTTTTGCACTGTAATATAATTTCTAGTTAAATTATGCTATGGTTTTTGTTTTTAAATAAAGATACATTTAAACCATAATAAGACGCAAGACAGTGAACGTATATTCCAAGGGAATTAATGGGATTAAGTGGGAATAGGTGAAGAGTTAATCTTATTAAGGCAGAGAGGCAAATGGAGCAAACAGAAAATGAAGAAAAATATAAAGCATGTCAGAGCTTGAAGCTCTGCATAGCTTGCAGAAAAGCTAAAAGGCTCATGAATGGTAAGTGAAGCACAGGCACAGATGCAACAGTGAAGTAGCAGAATAGATATTGGCAAGGAAATAGTGCCTCAAAATTCTGTAAACCATAGTCAAGATTCTGGAGAACAAAACTGGCGAGTTTCTGCTAAACAACTATAAATCCTAATAAGGTTGTTACATTTACTTTAGTTAGGTAAAAATACAATAAAGAAAAAAGTGATTCTTCAGCTGTTTAGATTCCCTACAGTGTGGAAACAGGGCCTTCGGCCGAACAAGTCCACACCACCCCTTGAAGCATCCTACCCAGGCCCATTCCACTATAACCCACACAACCCTGAACACTACAGGCAATTTTGCATGGCCAATCCACCTAGCCTTCACACCTTTGGACTATCGGAGGAAACCAGAGCACCTGGAGGAAACCCACGCAGACACGGGGCAAATGTTAGATCACCAGGGTCAGATGATTTGGAATACTGCATTGCATTTTGGGACTACACTGCGGGAAGGATACATTAGCCTTGCAAATGCATCAGAATGATTCTGGTGCTTTGAGGGTTAAAGTATGAAAATAGGTGGCATAAACTTGTCCTTTGTTGCCTTGTGTTTTGAAGGTGGTCTAATTGAAGTGTTAAAGATTGTAAGAGAATTTGATCGCGTGGATACAGTTAGACCATTTCCTCTAGTGATGAAATCAAAATCAAGGTGACATAATCTTAATGTCAGAATATTACTATTCAAGAGCAAATTTAGGAAGCACTTTTTATTAAAAAGGGTAGTAGAAATGCTGAATTCTCCCAAAAGGTTACAAGTGACTCAGCAAGTTACAAAACCAAGATAGATTTTTCTTCAGGATGGGTTATTGGAATGGAACGTAAACAGGTAAGTTGAATTGAATTCATATAAATCATTGCCTAACTTAATGTGGGGCACGCTGGAACGGCTGGTTAAACTACTCCTGTTTCTAGTGCTGTTCTGAAAGGTAATAACTGGCTGTTTTTGAGTTTGAACTTAGCTGTCAGCTGGCATACCTGGTAGTGAAATTTCAGAAACCATATCAGTGTCTGATTTGTAATTTGAAGGCTAATCCAAGTAGATTTATTGTTCTCAGGGCACAGTTGATGCCTTTCACTTGACATGGCTTCATGATGCAAACTAAGGAAAAATCCACTAATGGGATTAGGATTCTTTCTGTTTACTCCATGTACTTCTGAGTAGGCATTGTCTTAGTTGAACAAGAAGCTTAAAGCCAAACAATATTCAGTATTAGACACAATACAGTGTGGAGCTGGAGGAGCACAGCAGGTCAGGCAGCATCAGAGGGACAGTAAAGTTGATGTTTTGGGTCAGTCTTCTTCAGAAATGGGGATGGGGCAAGGAACTCAGAAGTAAATAGAGGAGGAGTGGGGCTGGGCAAGGAAGGTGGGAGGGTGATAGGTGCGTGCACGTGGTGAGTGGTGAAGATTGGTCAGTGGGATGGGTGGTGCGGATAGGTGGGAGAGAAGATGGACAGGTTGTGTCAGGTCAAGGAGGTGACGATGAGAGGGAGGATTAGACATGGGATGAGGCTGGCGAGATTTGAAAACTGGTAAATTCCATGTTTCGGCCTTGGGCTGTAGGCTTCCAAGTCGGAATATTAAGTGTTGCTCCTCCAATTTGCTGGTGGTGTCATTGTGACACTGGAGGAGGCACAGGATGGAAATGTCAGTCGGGGAGTGGGCGCGGGAGCTAAAATAGTTGGTGACCGGAAGGTGTTGTCGTTTGTCACGCACAGAGCACAGATGCTCTACAAAACAGCCTCCAAGTCTGCACTTGGTCTCACCAATGTAGAGGACCATATCAAGAGCAATGGATACAGTAGACCAAGTTGGCGGATAAACAGGATGTACCCAGCTCCATTCCCTGCCACCACAGGAACAAAGAACAAAGAAAATTACAGCACAGGAACATGCCCTTCGGCCCTCTCAGCCTGCGCCGATCCAGATCCTCTATCTAAACCTGTCACCTATTTTCCAAGGATATCCCTTGCTCCCTGCCCATTCATGTATCTGTCTAGACACATCTTAAATGATGCTATTTGTTCCCGCCTCTACCACCTCCGCTGGCAACGTGTTCCAGGCACAAACCACCCTCTCCAGAAAGAACCTTCCACTCGTATCACCCTTAAACTTTTCCCCTCTCACCTTGAAATCATGACCGCTAGTAATTAAGTCCCCCACTCTGGGAAGAAGCTTCTTGCTATCCACCCTGGCTATACCTCTCATGATTTTCATGAACCTCAATCAGGTCCCCCATCAAGCTTTGTCTTTCTAATGTAAATAATCCTAATCTACTCAACCTCTCTTCATAGCTAACACCCTCCATACCAGGCAACATCCTGGTGAACCTTCTCTGCTACCTCTTCAAAGGATCTACATCCTTTTGGTAATGTCGCGACCAGAACTGGACGCAGTATTCCAGATGTGGTCAAACCAAAGTTCTGTACAACTGTGATAACAAAGTGTGGAGCTGGATGAACACAGCAGGCCAAGCAGCATCTCAGGAGCACAAAAGCTGACGTTTCGGGCCTAGACCCTTCATCAGAGAGGGGGATGGGGAGAGGGTTCTGGAATAAATAGGGAGAGAGGGAGAGGCGGACTGAAGATGGAGAGAAAAGAAGATAGGTGGATAGGAGAGTATAGGTAGGGAGGGGATAGGTCAGTCCAGGGAACACGGACAGGTCAAGGAGGTGGGATGAGGTTAGTAGGTAGGAAATGGAGGTGCGGCGTGAGATGGGAGGAAGGAATGGGTGAGAGGAAGAACAGGTTAGGGAGGCAGAGACAGGGTGGGCTGGTTTTGGGATGCAGTGGGTGGAGGGGATGAGCTGGGCTGGTTGTGTGATGCAGTGGGGGGAGGGGACGAACTGGGCTGGTTTTGGGATGCAGTGGGGGAAGGGGAGATTTTGAAGCTGGTGAAGTCCACATTGATACCATTGGGCTGCAGGGTTCCCAAGCAGAATATGAGTTGCTGTTCCTGCAACCTTCAGGTGGCATCATTGTGGCACTGCAGGAGCCCCATGATGGACATGTCATCTGAAGAATGGGAGGGGGAGTTAAAATGGTTCGCGACTGGGAGGTGCAGTTGTTTATTGCGAACAGAGCGGAGGTGTTCTGCAAAGCGATCCCCAAACCTCCGCTTGGTTTCCCCAATGTAGAGGAAGCCACACTGGGTACAATGGATACAGTATACCACCTTGGCGGATGTGCAGGTGAACCTCTGATTAATATGGAAAGTCATCTTGGGGCCTGGGATGGGGGTGAGGGAGGAGGTGTGGGGGCAAGTGTAGCACTTCCTGCGGTTGCAGGGGAAGATGCTGGGTGTGGTGGGGTTGGAGGGCGGTGTGGTGGGGTTGGAGGGCAGTGTGGAGCGAACAAGGGAGTCACGGAGAGAGTGGTCTCTCCGGAAGGCAGACAAGGGTGGGGATGGAAAAATGTCTTGGGTGGTGGGATCGGATTGTAGATGGCGGAAGTGTCGGAGGATGATGCATTGTATCCGGAGGTTGGTGGGGTGGTGTGTGAGAACGAGGGGGATCCCCTTGGGGCGGTTGTGGCGGGGGCAGGGTGTGAGGGATGTGTTGCGGGAAATACAGGAGACGCAGTCAAGGGCGTTCTCGACCACTGCGAGGGGAACGTTGCGGCCCTTGAAGAATTTGGACATCTGGGATGTGCGGGAGTGGAATGCCTCATCCTGGGAGCAGATGCGGCAGAGGCGGAGGAATTGGGAATAGGGGATGGAATTTTTACAGGAGGGTGGGTGGGAGGAGGCGTATTCTAGGTAGCTGTGGGAGTCGGTGGGCTTGAAATGGACATCAGTAACTAGCTGGTTGCCTGAGATGGAGACTGTGAGGTCCAGGAAGGTGAGGGATGTGTTGGAGATGTCCCAGGTGAACCTGAGGTTGGGGTGGAAGGTGTTGGTGAAGTGGATGAACTGTTCGAGCTCCTCTGGGGAGCAAGAGGCGGCGCCGATACAGTCATCAATGTAACGGAGGAAGAGGTGGGGTTTGGGGCCTATGTAGGTGTGGAAGAGGGACTGTTCCACATAACGTACAAAGAGGCAGGCATAGTTGGGGCCCATGCGGGTGCCCATGGTCACCCCCTTTGTCTGTAGGAAGTGGGAGGAATCGAAAGAGAAGTTGTTGAGGGTGAGGACGAGTTCGGCTAGGCGGATGAGGGTGTCGGTGGAGGGGGTCTGGTCTGGCCTGAGGGACCAGAAGAAGCGGAGGGCCTTGAGGTCATCTGCATGAGGAATACAGGTGTATAGGTCCCCTCCCCCCACTGCACCACACAACCAGCCCAGCTCATCCCCTCCACCCACTGCATCCCAAAACCAGCCCAGCCTGTCTCTGCCTCCCTAACCTGTTCTTCCTCTCACCCATCCCTTTCTCCCATCTCAAGCCGCACTTCCATTTCCTAACTACTAACCTCATCCCAACTCCTTGACCTGTCCGTCTTCCCCTCCCTACCTCCCCATCTATACTCTTCTCTCCACCTATCTTCTTTTCTCTCCATCTTCAGTCCACCTCCCCCTCTCTCCCTATTTATTCCAGAACCCTCTCCCCATCCCCCTCTCTGATGAAGGGTCTAGGCCCAACACGTCAGCTTTTGTGCTCCTGAGATGCTGCTTGGCCTGCTGTGTTCATCCAGCTCCACACCTTGTTATCTTGGATTCTCCAGCATCTGCAGTTCCCATTATCTCTTCTATACAACTGTAACATGACCTGCCAACTCTTGTACGCAATACCCCCATTTGATGAATGAAAGCGTGTCATGTGCCTTCTTGATCATTTTATCAATCTGCATTGCTACCTTCAGGGTACAATGGGCCCGAAAGCCCAGATCTCTCTGTGCATCAATTTTCCCCAGGGCTTTTCCATTTACTGTATGCTACACCTGCCCCTACACCACCCATCCCCTTTCATATCAGACAGCGGTTCACCTGTACCTCTGCCAACTTGGCCTACTATATCCGCTACTCGCAATGAGGCCCCCTCTACATTGGTTGGACCAAGTGTACGCTCAGAGACCATTTCGTAGAACATCTGCACTCTGTACATGACAAATGACATCTTCCGGTCGCCAACCGTTTTAACTCCCCCCTCCCTGGTTGATGTGTCCAACCTGGGCCTCCTCCAGTGCCACAATGACGGCACACGCAAATTGGTGAAGCAATACCTCATATTCTGCCTCGAGAGCCTACAGCCAAATGGCCGCAACATGGAATTTATCAGTCTTCAAATCTCTCCACCTCTGGCCTCACCCCATGTCCAACCTTCCCTTTCATCCCTGCCTGGCACAATCTGTCCATCTTCTCTCCCACCTATCCTCCCCATCCATCCCACTGATCAATCCCTATCACTCCCTGCCTGCACCCACCTATCACCATCCCACCTACCTTCCCCAGCCCTACCCCTCCACGCTCCATTTATTTCTGAGCTCCCTTACCCCTCCCCGTTTATGAAGAAGGGTCCCGACCCGAAACATCAGCTTTCCTGCTCCTCTGGTGCTGCCTGGCCTACTGTGTTCCTCCAGCTCCCCACTGTGTTGTCTCTGACTCCAGCATCTGCAGTTCTTGCTATCTCTCAGTATTCAATACTCAGCTAACTATTAGTTATGATAACCGACTAAGTTCCAGCCCAAACACAGTGGGGAGTCCCTAGGCCTTGATCTCATAAATTGTGACCAGGTTTCATGAACCTGAAGGAATGGGGTATGTCCATATGCAAAAAGTGCACAGTTTGCATTGGGCAAATGGAAACTTTATTGGTGTAAATTTGGACCTAAGCACAATAATGAGTACCCATGTTTGTCTGGCTTGTGTTAAGCACGCTATCACTCTTCAATTCTCATTTAAACTGCTGTATTATATGTATAAAAAGCTGCTTTTGTAGTGCTGAGTATTTGCTTTTTATATTTCTAGATGTTGGCGAAGACTTACTGAACATGTGTGAAAGAAATATCATTGTAAACAAGAATATCTATGAGGCGGCAGGTAAATTGAGGTGCTTTGAAAGAAGTGGCGTAAAGTAACTGCAATTTACTTGTTGTAATTCCAATCAATTAGGATAGTGACTGGTAAAATTGAACTATTTCCAAAGCATGGCATCCACACACCTTATTGCTAAAATACTAGGCCTAGATGTAAGACTTCACTTACTTGCGCTGTATCTGTAGCATCAGTGTGAATTGTACTGCAACAACTACAAGGCTGTAATGTAAATTGAGACTCTGATCCCAACTTAATTCTTGAGAAGAAGGAATGATGCTCCCAAAATGCAGCATTCTAATTTAACGGTTAGCTTTTGTCTTTATTCCAGAATCCAATCTAAATGAGGCTTGATACCCAAAATCATACGAGTCTTGCTCCTATCTGGTCCAGCATAGATATGGTTCCCTGTGTACAGTTTGTGTCAGGCAAATAATTGCGTTTCTATTAATTCATGTTAAATAAAACTAGTTCTGAAGTATTGTAGGTCATTAAATCATGCACAGTACATAGATAGAGATAACCAAAGTGTGGAGCTGGATGAACACAGCAAGCCAAACAGCATCTTAGGAGCACAAAAGCTGACGTTTCGAGCTTAGACATTTCATCAGAAAAGGGGGGATGGGCAGAGGGTTCTGAAATAAATAGCGAGAGAGGGGGAGGCGGATCAAAGATGGATAGAGGAGAAGGTAGGTCGAGAGGAGGCAGACAAGTTAAAGGGGTGGGGATGAAGCCTGTAGACATGAGTATAGGTGGGGAAGTAGGGAAGGGGATAGGTCAGTCGGGGAGGATGGACAGGTTAAGGGGACGGGATGAGGTTAGTAGGTAGGAAATAGAGGTGTGGCTTGGGGTGGGAAGAGGGGATAGGTGAGAGGAAGAACCAGTTAGGGAGGCGGGATGACCTGGGCTGGTTTTGGGATGCAGTAGCGGGAGGGGAGATTTTGAAGCTTATGAAATCCACATTGATACCATTGGGCTGCAGGGTTCCCAAGCAGAATACAAGTTGATGTTCCTGCAACCTTCGGGTGGCATCGTTGTAACACTGCAGGAGGCCCAGGATGGACATGTCGTCTAAGGAATGTGAGGGGGAGTTAAAATGGTTCGCGACTGGGACGTGCAGTTGTTTATTGCGAACCGAGCATAGGTGTTCTGCAAAGCGGTCCCCAAGTTTATTTAAGAACCCTCTCCACATCCCCCTTTTCTGATGAAGGGTCTCGGCCCGAAACATCAGCTTTTGTGCTCCTGAGATGGTGCTTGGCCTGCTGTGTTCATCTAGCTCCCCACTTTGTTATCTCGGATTCTTCAGCATCTGCAGTTCCCGTTATCTCTCTCCGGTATATAGATTGCAAATTTTATGTTGAAATCCAGAAAATATATTAAAAGGCTAATAAAGTTACAATGGAGATGGTAGTTTTAAATTTTTTCTCATGATGCCAGTGATCAAGTGAAAAGAGGAACAAATAAGTGATTTATCAGTACTATTAGTAATATTATGAAGGTTGAAATTAGTTACAGTAGAGAAGTATGTACAGGTTCCTTTGATTATAGGGAGATAGATTTTGAAGGGACATAAAGGATTTGAGGAAACCGGGAGTGGTAGATTGACATGCACTGCCAGATAGGATTGGTACAAAAAAAGTTCAGACACCTAATTAGAAACCTGCAAAGTGAATGTAGTACTAAGTGGCTTAATAATGATAACAAAAAATTGTCTTAAAGTAAGTACTTAAATTGCAGCTATGAATAAAGATGGGGGCGGATACAGGATCGGGATGGAAACACGAAATACTAAAATGGATCAAAAAATTGGCTGAGGAGATAAGTTTGAGCCAATTGTTTGATAAACACAAAATATTGCTGGAGAAGCTCACCAAGTCTGGAAGAATCTGCAGAGAGAAAATAGAGTTAACGTTTTGAGTCCATGATCTGTCTTCAGAGCATTAATTGTTTAATATTCGGTATTGTGTAATGGGAGAGGTACATTACTGAACTTAGGGTAAATATCATGTGTGGAGGCATGCATTGTGCAATTTCATATTGAGTTTAGGAGTTATTTGATTATGTCTAAAACTATAGTCTAATCAAACAAAGTCAATTAACATAAAATGGCTAAGGTTAGCTTGGGAAATTTGGTCAAAAGTTATTGTTGTACACAAGTGTTGTTGATAATTTAAAGATAAAATACGTAATTTTCGATAAACAACCTTGAGAAATAAAAGCTCCAGGGAAAATAAGATCCAATTGTGCTAAATGATATTATCACATTAAAAGAGGGCGTTATAGTAGTACTGTTACTAAAGAGTAATAAGCTGAGGAATGGGATCATGTTAGAAATTAGCAAAGGATAACCAAAAATGTGGTAAGAAGGAATAGAATAAGACTAATCTAGCAAAAAGCATAAATCTGATTTTAAGAGCTTTTCTAAATATGTGAAAACAAAGGGATTTTGAAAAGATTTTGTGTCCATTCCAGACGCTTTGTACTCTATCAGGAGAAACTAACTTTAGGAATAAGGAAATGGAAGAGATTTTTTTATAAATATTTGGTATCTACTTGCTGGAGAAATGTAATTTGACTGACAGCTGATAAATCTCTAGGATAAAATCCTACATCCTGTCGTTTCAAAGCAGTGGCTGTGGACCTGGTGGATTTATTGATTTTATCTTACAGCATTCCCAATATTCAAGAAGAAACCCCTGGCTTGGTACATAACACATGTAACTTTCTTATTAAAGAAAGAATAGAGAGAGGAGATAAGAAAACTACAGGTCACTTAACCTGATATCACTGGTAGCTGAAATGCTAGAATTTATCACTAGGGACATGGTAGAATAATCTAGGAAAATCGCAATCTGGATAATCAGTGACAACATTGTTTTTGTTTGAAATATTCATGTATAACTACCAGGGTGAATAAACAGGAAACCATGGGTCTAAAGTATCAGGGTTTTCGTGAGGCATTTAATAAGATGCCATATAAAAGATTATTTTGCATAGTTGAGGCTGATAATACTGGGAGAAAGATTGGCTTGGATTGAGGATTGGTAAACAGACTTAAAACAGAGTAACAGTAAATAAGTAATTTCCAGGTTGGCAGTTTTTTTTAAACTTAGAGAATCACAGCATGTCGATGGCACTGGCTAGGCCAGCATTTATTGTCCATCTCTACATGCCCAGACAGCAGTTAAGAGTCAACCACAGTGCCGTGGAGTCACGTAGGCCAGACCAGGTGAAGGTGGCAGTTTTGTTCCCAGAAGAACATTAGTGAACCAGATTATCAAGAAATAAACACAAGTGATGAAGGTTTCGTGATCGTTATTAGATTCTTAATTCCAGATTTTTATTTTATTCAGATTTCACCACCAGGTATTTGAACCTGGGTGCCAAGGCCATTAACTAGGTTTCATGGTTAATACTGTAATGGTAATACCACTAGGCTATAGTCTCACTGCAAATCAGATATTATAATTCTACAAATGTGGCATGCAGAAACTATAAAAACAGCAACAGTCCACAGAAAAACACAAAGGAGAGGGATGTAAGATTCAATTAGAAAATGCTCCTAAACGTCTAGCACCATCTGAAATAATTTCAGACCAGGCAAACAAGATCTTATGACACATAATGAGGTATATTTCAGGCAATAGCTATGAATAGAACAAAAACTGATGTTTCAGACTTAGACCTTTCCTAAGAACTAGAAAATGTTAAGATGAACAGTATTTAAAAAGAACAAGAGAATAAATGGGAAAGGAGAATACGACTGCGCTTCAGAAAAATCTGGCTGAGTCATTCACCAAGGTTAGTTTTTCACTTCTTTTGTTTTTGGCTTTAAAAGTCAAGAAATTTTGTTGAAGTCTTATAAATTGGCATAATTTTGAATTTGGCTGACTTACCTTGCCATATGATAAAGTGATTGTGCTTTATTATGCACTAGTGGGAGTAACTCTATTGTCAGAAGTATAATAGTACATTGTTTGTGTCAGATTGGATTTTGCTGTCCTTGACAACAATGCACTTTGATGTTTTCTCAATAGTTTTGGCTGTAGAAGCATTCTATTTGAAAACATGTCAGAATTCCTTAATGTGTGATTTACTACTGATGTAGGAATTTTTTTCTGTAAAAAATATGTTAAACTTTAGTGACCTGGTATTTTTCAACAACTGTCATCCTTACTGTGGCTCCAGACCCACAGCAATGAGGTTGACTCTTAGGGATGGGCAATAAATGCTGGCCTAGCTAGTGACCCCCTCATCCTGTGAATGAAAAATAAAAACTGTACAGTACTGTAAAACAAACAGAAGATCTTGAAGGAGCTCGACAAGATGCTAGAGAAAAGGGGAATCACCAGAACCTTCAAATTAAATAAATCCCAAAATATTGAGAGAGAAGTCAAATGTACAGCAAACAATTTATTTGGATCTTACTCAAACTGTAAAGAAAAGTCACTACCCTGTACCAAGACTGGAGGAGATTATGTCAGCATTTGAAAACGCAAATGTTTTCAGAAAGATTGACACCAAAAATAGCTCCAGGAATATGAAGCTTGGCCAGGGAGCTTGACAGCATTTAAAACACTATTTGGTCAGTACAAATTCTTCAATCCATCCTTTTAGTTTAAAGTGAGCCAGAACATTTTCCAGCAGAAAGTAGATGAGGCACTCCGAGATTGCAAGCGTACAAATTAGGAGCAGTAGTAGTCCATTCAATCTCTTGAACTTTCTCCACAATTTGATAAGATCATATCTGATCTGATTGTGGCCTCAGTTTCACTTTTCCTGCCTAGCCTGTATTTTGATTCCCTTTGTTAGTCAGGAGCTTATCTATCTTAAGAATATTTAATGACCTGCCTCCACCACTCTGTAAAGAAGTGAATTCCACAGACTCGCAACCTTCTAACAGAAAATACAAATAATCTGTTCAGCCCCAGAATCAATCAGTTTGCACAGATATTTTTTGCGCAAGTCAATGATGGATGCATTGGGGAGAATCATGGCTTAAATGTTGTTGATTACAGACAACAGTGATAAATTATTGCAAGCAGGTAAATTTAAGGGCATTGCATGATCCCTCCAACTGAGAGTGGAAGGCCTTTTAGAGGTCAAGAAGACCATGTGTACAAGTTGCTACTGTTCTCTGCATTTATCTTGGACTTGGCTTGCTATGAAGATCATTTTCACCATGCCACTTGATGGACAAAATCAGCCTTGTGATTCCAGGAGGTCAGCCACTGGAAGAAGGACGATTCTTACGATGACCTTCCCTGTGGTGGGCAGCATGGAAACTCTTTTCTTACGGCATGTCAGAGATCCCTTGGCATGTTCCCCTCCTTCCAACTGAGTGAGTTGAGATCATGTATTTGTGCCAAGAGTGTTTTTGGTATTTCACCGGGGATTCCATCTGCTGGTTCTTCCTTGTTGGATGGCATTTTCAATGACATGGTGACAGTAGCACCCTGTGGATGAGGTCAATGGCAATTTTGTTAAGGACTAAGTCTCAGTTGAGATTTTTAAAGTGCTTCTCCCAACTGTACTGACTGCTTCTCTGACCTTGATGAATACATTTCATTCCTATCTCTCAGTGGTCTTTAAGTGCTTGGGCCATAGATAGCCTGGACTGCACTAAAGAATTTACGGACACATGGTTGTCAGTGAGTTGCTGGATTTTTTTAAAAGCACCATTTCAGGTCAGAGGTTTTTTTGTTGGACCATAGCCTTAAGCTGTCTGTGGACCTGCTTTCCTTCACTCATCATTTAGCTTTCAGTTCAACAACACCATATGTTTGCGGTTTAGTAGCTTGTGGATCACCTGATCCTTCTTGGCAAATCCATCTGTATTTTTCCTGGTAAAGAAACCAGCAGGTGCTGTTTACAATGGATTTAAGGGCATTGTACACACTGTGTGGTTCTTGTTCATTCAACGTGTCAGGTTGACTGGAAGATACTGACTTCAGAGAGTCACTAGAGTAAATTGACATTGAATTTCCTGTAGCAGCTTCCGCTTTGGGCCAGTCTAATGGAGATAGCCGACTAGATGGAGACAGCCAATCCAGCAGTATTCAGCTCCTGTTGAGGCATGGGTATTGCGGACATTTATGCAGTCCAGTGCGTGCAAGATGACGTAGTCAAGCTGGTATCGATATCTGGTCCAAGGGTTTTGTCATGAGGTCTTGTTGTATTTTTCTTTCTGACAAAATAAATTCATTTGGAACCCATTCAGTGACTGATCAAGGCTGCAGTAGAATTCATCTTCGGCCTCATACTTTGCAGCAAGGATTGGGGCTATTGCAGTGATAATTGTGTTGTATTGCTTCTGGGCAGGATGAGCCAAAGAGTAATGAAGCATTCTGTTATCTCACTCGAGTATTTTCTGAGAATAGAAAGTGTTTTTCTTATGGCCAAACCAACTGGACAGAGCTCTTCTAGCTTGCCTTCCCAAAAGAAGATATATCTGCCTGTTCTTTGAGCCTTCGCCCTCCTGTCATGTCTCGGGCAGGACAGCAATGTCAGTATCATAGTGCCTGTGATAGCTGTGCAACATCCCGGTCTATCATTAGTGGAGTTATCTGCGTGGATCCTGATCTTCCAGATCCAGAACTTAATTTTAAGAGGGTGGAAGATGCCCATCTGTGGGTTCTTTTAATATCAGATGGTTAATGCACACTGACTACCACACAGTCCTGATGGAAGAAGGCCTTTGTCCAGTGGCAAGATGATTGAAGACCGGACCCCACTGCATGGACTGGGATTAATGCATCACCTGTCTGAACACACAATAAACCTATGACAGCTGAGGAGAACGTTGAATGCTACTGGTCTTCATTACATGAAAATTTCAACAAGTCTGTCATACTGCAACAGAGAAAAACCTTCTAGCCACTCTGCAAGAAGATGCTGCTGCAAAAGGATTGGAAGTAGCCCTGTGATATAAATTAAGACCAGATATGACCATAGAGAATGAGAGCTTTTGGAATTGAAATGTTCCCAACATTTCTCCTTGGGGGAAATGTTCGTAGTGAAGAGTGATCAGCACCTGCTTGAGATTTACAAGAAAAATCTGTGTAAAGCACTAGCGCTAGTGAAAGTTTCCCTTATGGCTTCAAAGTTACAATTTTGCTCTGAAATATGAGCAGGAAGAGTAATGGTGCTAACAGATACCTCACTTCAGTTATCAGCACAGGAAATAAATGAGATAAAAGATTTGTATATAAGAATCCATTATCTAGTGAATGTAAAGCACCAAATCTAATTTCTGACTATAGATGAGACCAGCCAAGGGTTGCATACACCCTCTGGGGAATCCAGGGATGGCTTGAGAAGATATTGCAAACTCAGCCAAAATATGGCAGTGTTTGTCTGTCAGAGTTAATGGCTGAGATTGTGTTCGGTCAATGCGAGTTTTGCTATCCAATCAGAATCAGTTGGGAGTTTCCTTCGGTTCTGTAGCATCATTCTGACAAAGTCAAGTACCATTTAGGCACTTCATTCCTTCCCATCATTGGAGGTTCTTGGCAGCAAGAGTTAGTGCAACGCAATGATGTGTCAGCCCACCAGTCATGGAAAGTTGCAAAAGTTTATTAGGTGTGGTTATTTCTAACATTAGGAAACAAGAAGACATAATTATACTCTGAGACTAGGATGTCAACAGAATCATGTCATAAGAGCTGTCATATGAAGATGAATCGAAGATGATTTTTTAAAGTTTAAACTTTGTAGCACTTGCATTTCAGATTTTGGGCAATTATTATAATTATTTGAGCGTGATTAAATTGCTCAAATTTTGTAGAATATTGTAAAAAGTATAATGGAGACATTTGTCAGTTCTTTGCCAAAATACAAAAAAAAGTCACAAATTCTGTGGTCTCTAGGATGTCTTGATATAAAACAAATAGCCTTCTCTCATTCAAATAAATTATTTAAAAAAAGAAAAAAATTGCAAAATTTGAGTTTTGGTGATGAAGTTAAAGGATAAGTTCTCCAATTCTATCCTTGAAGGGAACAGCATTTAAAGCCCCAAAGTGTAGCTTTCAGTGATTGAGGAATGTATGCTAAAGCGAATTGATGAGTCTGTGAAGATATTTATAAAGACATGGTATACTATCGGATAATATCACAGTTTGTGGATTTGCATTTTTTCTTCATTTAATTTTTCCTAAGTTATAACAAAATATTTTATTTTGTGCATGAATCAACAGGAAGTGAAATTAAAGTAAGGGAACTGGATTGGTTGAGAGATGAATTATGTACAGGTAAGAGATCAATACTATTGGACTATTATCTATCTTATTACATATAGCTCAAAATACACTCTAAGGAGTTAAAAAGAAGTACAAGTTGGATTGGATTGCCATTGACTCATGACGTATTTATCCTTTTTTTTGCCACAGTGAGGTGTGATAAAGTTTCATCAGCCCCCCCATCCCACTAACCACACCAACATCCACAACCCCACCCCAAAAAAACTATAGCATAAATGCTGTCCCCTCCACACTTCATTTCAGCTTTGATGAAGAGTCATGTAGACTGGAAACGGTAGCTTGCTGTCTCCCATGGATACTGTCTAACCCGCTGTGATCTCCAGCATTGATTGTTTTCAGTGTGATTATGATTTAGTTGGGCTGGTTCCAAATGTTGCTTTACAGAGAAACAAATATCAAAAATTTGGAAGAATTTACATTGGTCATTGCTCTCAGTTAAGCCCAGTACTAGAATACTGATTGTTTACACGTGGTAATGTGAATAGATTTGTTACTTTAAGGCATTCTTGTATTTAAGAGCATAAAATATAAGAAACATAAGCAGGAAAGGCCATTCAGCCACTCAAGCTAGCCATGCCATTCTATAAGGTCATGTCTGATCTGCCCCAGGCCTCAACTCCTCTTTTGTGTCAGCTCGACGTTGCCTTCAAAACTCAGATATTTTTAAAAATTTATCTACCTCCGAATCAGGTTCTATGCAATAATGATATCTTAATAATGCAGCTTTCGAGCTCAGGAGCCCAGTGCTCATCTGCTCTTCAGTTTGATTTATTGTTGTCACGTATGGAGATACAGCAAAAAGTGTAGTTTTGCATGCTGTAAACGTGGATTGTACCATACAAGAGTGCAAATGGGTGGCAGAATACATTGTGGTAACCACAGAGAAAGTGCAGAGGGAAGGATCAACATTAACATTTGAGAGATATGTTCAAAAGTCTGATTACAGTGGTAAAGACATGCATTCAAACTTAACCGGGTGAATGGGGTCTTTGGTTATGTTTGTTGCTTTCCCGAGGCAGCGAGAAGTATAGATGTCGCCAATAGGTGGAAGGCTGGTTTGTATGACAGATTGGACTGTGTTCATGATTCTGTAGTTTCTTGCAGTCTAGGGAAAAGCAGTTGCCATACCATGCTGTGATGCATCTAGATAGCACGCTTCCTATAGTGCATCTGTAAAAATTGCTAAGACTGCAGAAATGCTGAATTTCTTTACTCCCCTGAGGATGTAGAGGCGTTGTTGTGCTTTCTTGATTATAGCGTCGATGTGGGTGGACCAGAACAGATTGTTGGTGATCATCACTCTCTTGAACTTGAGGCTCTCGACCATCTCCACCTCAGCACCATTAATGCAGACAAGGGTGTGCCCTCCACTCTGCTTCCTGAAGTCATTGACCAGCTCCTATGTTGTGTTGACACTGATAGAGAGATTGTTGTCTTGACACCATGATGCTAAGCACTCATTCTCTTTTCTGTATTCTGTATCGTGATTGTTTGAGATCCAAGCTACAACGGTGGTGTCATCAGCAAACTTGTAAACACAGTTAGGGTGGAATTTGGTCACATGGTCGAGAGTTTTTAAGGATTACAGTAAGGATCTGAGTATGCAGCCTTTCAGGAAACCGGTGTTGAGGATTATGGCGGAGGAGGAATTGTCTATTCTTATTGATTGCAGTTCTTATTGATTGCAATCTATGGATCAGGAAGGCAAGGATCCAGTTACAGAGGGGGAGCTGAGACCTAGGCTTGGAAATTTGTAGATGAGTTTGTTTGGAATTATGATGTTGAAGATAGAGCTGTAATCAATAATTAGGAGACTGACATAGGTATCCTTGTTATCCAAATGTTCCAGGGATAATTGTAGGGCAAGGGAGATGGTGTCTGCTGTTGACCTGTTGCAACAGTAGGCGAATTGCAAAGTATCAAGTCGGCTCGAGTTGATGTGAGTCATGACTAACCTCAGAGCACTTCATAATTATGGAGGGCAGAGCCACCAGGCAGTGGTCATTGAGGCATGCTGCTTGATTTTTCTTTGCCAACGGGATGATGGTGGTCTTCTTCAATTTGGTGGGTTATTTAGGAGAGGTTAAAGTTGTCAGTGAATACTCCCGCCAGCTGGTCCACACAGGCCCTGAGTGCACAGCTGGCAACTCCATCCGCGCCAATTGCTTTCCATGGGTTCACCCTTAAGAAGGGCCAAATTAACGTCTGCAGTGATGACCTTGGGTACAGGTGCATCTGAGGCTGTTGGAACAGGTGATGTGGTTTCACTGACCTTCTGTTGAAAGCAAGCACAGAATGCATTAAGCTTATTGGGTAGGAATGTATTGTTGCTCGCCATTCTGCTCAACTTCGCTTTGTAGCCCATTATGTTGTGTAAGTCTTGCCGTAAAAAAAACCAGGGTATGTGTGGTTAGACTGGGTGTCAAGGTAAGTTTGGTATTGCCTCTCGGCATCTCTGATGGCCTTACAAAGGTCATACCTGGATTTCCTGTATAGATCAGGAGTCGCCCATATTGAATGCCTCAGCCCTGGACTTCAGTAGGGAGTGCATCTGCCATTTCCATCCTTGGATTTCTGGTTGGAGAACATTTGTGTCAACTTCTTGTTGAGTGTGGAGCAGTCCACCGACTCTAAGCAGTACATCTCTCTATACTGGGTCCTCATGCTTCAATTTCAGCTTAGTAGCCAGGAAGAGGAGCACAGTGTTGTGATCTTATTTTCCAAAATGCAGACAGGGGAATTTTTGGCCTATAGCATTGGTCAAAGATGTTTGGACCTCTGGGGGGACATGTTATTTTGGTAAGACATTCTTGAGGTTGGCTTGGTTGAAGGCACCAGCTATGATGAAAAAAGCCTTTGGGTATTCTGTCTCAAGACTGTAGCATTGTATACTTAAATAAATGCACTCTTCACTTCTGTATGGGGTGGGATGTAGACTGCTGTCAGGATAGCAGAGGTGAACTCAAGCTACAAGTAGTAGAGACGGCACTTCAGTGTAAATTATTCTAGTCGGGGGAGCAGTAAGTCACCAGGGTCATCACATCTGAGCACCAGGAGGTGTTGATCAGGAGCAGACCCCACTGCCTTTTGTGTAGACTGAGGATGCTGAGTGGCCCATTTGGTAAACTGCAAAACCCTCAGGTTGTAAGGCACTGTCAGGTGTAGCAGGAGTGATCCATGCCTCTGTGAAATAGAACGTACAGAAATCTCTCAATTCCCTTTGTAAGATGAGTCTAGCTTTGAGGTCGTCCACCTTGTTTTCAGGGACTTGGACGTTTGCCGGGAGTCTGCTGGGGAGAGGAGACTTGTACCCTGAAGTTTCAGTCTCCCCTTAAGTCCAGCGCGTCTCCCACGTTTCCTGGTAGGTGGCTGCTCCTAGTGGATCCCCAGCATTGGTGAGGGAAGTCTGATGCTCCGGAAGGCGAGTATGCAGTCCCAGTGCAGTACTGAGCGCCAGTTGTGGCCTTGAGCGTTCCAGGGGACTTTGCGGTTGGTTTGGTTGGGCCTCCTTAATTTCAGATCTTGTTCCCGTACAGGTTAGGTCTTGATCCCAGGTTTCCACAAGATTAAGCCCACAAGTGGCCTCTGATCCCACAGGCTTGCAGGCAGTGTTGCAAGTTAAGTGGGTGTGTCTGATGGGGTCCTGGTCACTAGTCACCTTCATGAGCGCATTGGAGGAGTGATCATGCAGCCCTTTTGTTTTCCTTCTTTCCATGCTTTTTTAAAAAACTTTATCCTTACCTTCTTGAGGAGAGCTCAGACAGCATCAAGGCGTTCTGCACATTGAAGGCAAGATTTGTTTCCGAAGGCAGTGGAGGGAGTCAAGTTTTTCTCCCAGTGGCTGCGAAAGGAGGTGAATTCGGGTCTAGTGCAGGACCCAGCAGCTTCAGCAACAGCTACATGCTGAAATCAGCCCAGCACGGTCTCATGGCAGCAGCAGCAGCGTTGGTAAAGACAAGATGGTGAAAAAAAATGGCGACACAGTTCTGAGACAGTGGCACAGCGAAGCAGCTCGAGGCTGGCCGACTACTTCGTGCTGATGTTGGTCTCAGCATCGGGGTGGAAAAACCTAGGTCCAGGCTCTTGGGTAAGCACTTAAGAAGGACTGTAATGTTGAACTTTTAACTTTATTTCTTTATTCTTCTACTTTTATACTCATTGTCTAGTTTGTTTCTATGTTTTAAAGTGGCATCAGAAAGTGGCGACACGTTTGACTATTTGTAACAAATACATGTGACAATAAATCAATCAAATTACAGAACAGGATGTGCTAGAGGTCTTAAAATGCATGAAGGCAGGTGAATCCCTGGGATCCAATCACGTGTATCCCAGGACATTGTGGGAAGGTAAGGAAGAAACCATGGGGCTCCTAACGAAGATATTGGTATCTCCGACAGCCACCTGAGGTGCCAGAGTAGTGGAAGGTATTATCATTTAAGAAAGGCTGCACGAGAAAACCAGGGAAGTACAGATCAGTCAGTGTAATGTAATGGTGGGTAGGTTGTTGGAGAGGATTCTGAAAGACAGGATTTATGTGCATTTGGAAAGCAAGGACTGATTAGGGACAGTCAATATGGCTTTGTGTGTGGGAAATTGTGTCTCGTGTATTTGATTGAGTTTTGTTGAAGAGATGATGAAGAAGATAGATGAGGACAGTATGGTAGACATTGTCTACATGGACTTTAGCAAGGCCTTTGACAAGGTAGAGCATGGTAGACTGGTTAGTAAGATTAGATCTCATTAGATTCGGGGAGAGCTAGCCAATTGGTACAAAATTGGCTGGATGGTAGGAGACAGAGGTAGAGGGTGGTTTTTCAGACTGAAGGCCTGTGACCAGTGGTGTGCTGCAAGGATCAGTGCTGGGTCCACTGGTGTTCATTTGAATGAGAACATAGGAGGCATGGTTAGTAAGTTTACAGTTGACACCAAATGTACAACAGGATCTTGATCAACTGGGACAGTGGATGGAGGCATGACAAATGGAGTTTAATTCACATAAATGTGAGGTGTTGTGATTCAGTAAGACAAACCAAGGCAGAACTTACACATTAATGTTAGGGGCTTGAGGAGTGTTGTCAAACAGAGATGAGGGGTGCAGGTACAGAGTTCCTTGAAAGTGGTGAAGAAGGCATTTGGCACACTTAGTATCACTGGTCAGAGATTGAGTTCGGAAATTGGGACATCCTGTTACAGCTGTACAAGACATTGGTGAGACTACATTTGAAGTACTGTTACAGTTTTGGTTGCCCTGCTATAGGAAGGATGTTATTAAACTGGAAAAGGTGCCAAAAGGATTTATTAGGATATTACCAAGATTGGAGAGTTTGAGTTATCAGGAGAGGCTGGATAGACAGGACTTTCTTTCCCTGGAGCATCAGAGGATGAGGGGTGACCTAACAAAAGTTTATAAAATCACAAGGGGCACAGATAAGGTGAACAGCCAAGGTCTTTTCCCCAGGGTAGGGGAGTCCAAAACTAGAGGGCATTGGTTTAAGATGAGCGGAAAAGACTTAAAAGGGACCTAAGGGGCAACTTGTTCACACAGAGTATGTTGTGT
The DNA here is from genome assembly GCF_030684315.1 of Stegostoma tigrinum. Taxonomy (NCBI): domain Eukaryota; kingdom Metazoa; phylum Chordata; class Chondrichthyes; order Orectolobiformes; family Stegostomatidae; genus Stegostoma; species Stegostoma tigrinum. Next base: position 28,748,175 of record NC_081376.1, read on the forward strand.
ATGTGGAATAAGCTGCCAGAGAAAGTGGTAGAGATGGGTACAATTACAACATTTAAAAAAACATTTGGACAGGTATATGGATAGGAAGGGTTTGGAGGGATATGGGCCATTTGTAGGCAAATGGGACTAGTTCAGTCTTGGAAAGTTGGTAGGCATGGATGAGTTGTGCCAAGTAACCTGTTTCCATGTTGTATTTCTCTGAGTCCGCTTCACACAACATTACTGTATATTTTTACCTTGTGAGGGAAGAACAATAGAAAGTTTGTGTTTGATTCCTGCTCTGTGCTGAGTCAACTTATCTCAGCCTCAGCAATAGTTTTACTAGTGTACAGTTGATTCCAGAATCCAAATAAGAGTAAAATGGGTTAAAAAAATGACAATGTGTTAAGTTAAAATAGAATAGCACAAGTTCTGGTTGTGTCGAAGTTGTCAGCCATTCCTACTAGTAGAGTAGTAAACCCAATAGAAAGATACCCATGATAAGTCAAATTTCTGGATTAGCCAAATGTATGCAAGCTTTTCATATGGCTAGTGTTGTAACTCACTAGGGTGGGTGCACTAGAAATCAATCTTCACTGTTCCCAGTTCATCACAAATGTGAAAAGATTTAGTCAAAGTATTCAAGATCCCTAATTTACCTGACTGATGAACTTTGTTTTAAAAAAACACATTCACCAGGTTTCTGTACTTAGGAAGAAAACAGCTGCTTATCACAAACAAGTTGTCTTTAACCACTGATAATTAGGAAATATAAATTATTAACAGATAACCTCTAGCCTTTTTTAAATTCTCCCCTTCACAAACAAATGACACACATTTACAGACAAGACATTGGATATTATTCATTCACTGAGAATTCATCCTTTCACTGTCTCTGAATACATTATATTTGAGGTTTTTATTTGAAGCTTTCTCTTTGCAGGTTATTTGATTCTCTGCACTCGACCCATGCACGCCATGGTCATTTAGTCAGGAGCCAGTCAAAACTTATTGTCAGGCAGTCTTCTTTTAGTTCAAAGCCCATCACTTCTGTGATGTTCACCTACTGTCGCTGTTCCATGAAAATGCAACATTGTGTACAACTCACAACATGCTCCAGTAAATATGATTTTGAAAACTGCATTTATCTGTTTACACTGTCTCCTGGGTTTAAAGCAGTATCTTCCTTACAATTAGTCCAGAGTCCAAAACTGAAGAAATAAAGCTGTGTAGTCTTTGCATTATGCCAATCAATTAGGGCAGAATTTGGACTTGTCACAGTACGAATTCACAGGGGAGCCATTATTTGTCATTAAGATTGGCAGTGCAGTGGACAGCGAAGATGATTACCTCAGAGCTCAATGGGATCTTTACAAGACAGGCCAATGGGCCAGAGTGGCAGATGGAGTTTAATCTATACAATTGTGAGCTGCAGCATTTTGTAAAGGATTTAAACACGTAATGGTAACGTTCTGGGGAGTGTTGCTGAATAAAGAGACGTTGGGCTGCAGGTTCATAGTTCCTTGAAAGTGGAGTCATCAGTAGACAGTGTAGTGAAGAAGGTGTTTGGTCTGCTTACCTTTACTGGTCAGTATTTTGAGTGGAGGAGTTGGGAGGACATGTTGTGCCTGTACAGGACATTGGTTAGGCCAGTTTTAGAATACTGTATGCAATTCAGGTCTCCCTGCTGAAGGAAGGCTGTTGTGAAACTTGAAAAGATTCAGAAAAGATTTACAAGGATGGTGCAAGGGTTGGAGAGTTTGAACTATAGGGAGAGGCTGAATAGGTGGGGGCTATTTTCCCTGGAGCATCGGAGGCTGAGGGATGACTGTACAGAGGTTTGTAAAATCATGAAGAACATGAATATGGTGAATAGCCAAGGTCTTTTCCCTCGGGTAAGGGAATCCAGAACCAGAGGGCATAGGTTTAAGGTGAGAGGGGTAAGATTTGAAAGGGACCTAAGGGTCAACTTTTACACGCAGAGGGTGGAGCATATATGGAATGAGCTGCCAGAGGAAGTGGCAAAAGCTGGTACAATATAGCATTTAAAAGGCATCTGGATGGGTATATGAATGGGAATGGTTTAGACAGATATGGGCCAAATGCTGGCAAATGGGACTAGATATATTTTAACATATCTTGTTGGCATGGATGAGCTGGACCAATGGGTCTGTTTCCATGCTGTACAGCTCTATGACTCTGTGACTCTAAGATCTCCCTCTGTCACCTTGCAGGTATGAATAAACCTGTGAGCAAGTTAAAATTGTTACTGATTATCGATGAAGTGAAGTTGATACAGGAAATGAAAAACTGGTGCAATATTGCAAAGGAATGGGTGATTGCACCATCAAGTTTCTTAACCATTCTAAAGCACAGAATAAAAATGTTGAAGCAGTTTGATAAGTTGGTATTCTCTCCAGCAAGATGAAGACCAAAGATGAGAACAATTGCCACTTCTGATGACTAAGATGTTTGCTAGCATTTTCAAGGCAGCTTGAGCAGAGAATGTGCTTGTCTTTCATCCAATTTGCAAGACGTGGGAGTCGCCCTGGCAAAGATTCTGCACTTCAAAGAATTGCCTGCAGAGATAGATGACTAAGTCTTATTCAAGACAAGGCACGCCATCATCTTCTCTGTGGCACACAATGAGCATGTGGCAGTTGTGACAGCAATTACAGATGATTGACTGTAAAATGGTGTTGTCAAGTCCGAAAAGATAATGTACCAAGGGACATTTTTAATGTGGATGAAATGTGATTACTTTATTGTCTTTTACCAGATTGCTTTTTAGTGTTTACAGATGAAATACGGAATGTGTCGCTGCTGTGGTCTGTGCCAACATGGATGGGATTGAAAAGCTGCTGCTTTTTGTAATAGGAAATTCTAAGAAGCCATTTTGTTTTAAGAATGTCAAGATGCTGCCACACACTATGAGACTAACAAAAGCACTTGGATAACCTCCAGCATTTTTCGAGGCTTGGTCAGAAAAGTACACAAAATCCATCACTGAAACGGAAGAAGCTTATATCCTTGGAGATGACTGTCACACAGACCCTGACATTGTTGGCTTCTAAAGCATCAAGCTGATTTCTGGGATGAAGGGTCTAGGCCCGAAACATCGGCTTTTGTGCTTCTAAGATGCTGCTTGGCCTGCTGTGTTCATCCAGCTTCACACTTTGTTATCTCGGATTCTGCAGCATCTGCAGTTCCCATTATCTCTGAAGCCAATTTCTTTGTTTCTCAACATCATGGATATGGATAGATCAATTCATCTTACTTTCAGAGCCTGTAATTCAATATAAAATGATTTACTGCTTCAAAGCTTTTGGGCCAATCAAGGACAGCCAACATATATTTAACAATAAATGATGTTTTTAAGAGACTGGTTGGACAGATAAAGTAAATGCAGTCATTGTTGTTTATTTGCATTTTGAAAAGGTTTTCAGTAATGTATCTAACATTTTTTATGTGAAACAATTTTACTTATGTGGTGTAAGAAGATTGTAGCATTAGCGACAGGAAATTGATTGCCAGATGGGAAACAAGAAGTTATGGTAAATGGTCTTGTCACAACTGAAATGTTTGAAGTAGCGTGTTCCTTTTATTATTTTCTACATTAATACCACGACATGAAGGCAAGCTGTTGTTACTATGATTATTTCTTGACTTCTTGTAAGATGCCATTGGAGGCCAATCTTTCAACTTGCCATCTCACCAAACTTATCATCTCTTTGACTGTGTCTTTAGTTTCTTTTGCCTACTCGTTAGCTAAATTAATAACCTAATTTGAAGTAAACTGCATGCAACATGCAATTGTAACTATTGGCCCATTAATGTTGCCAGTAGCAATTGCTCGATTCCTATTCGATGTTCTGTTTTTCTTAAAATATGTCTTATGGTAGGAAATGCAAATATTTCATGTATATTTCAAATCTGCATACATTATTTTACCTTTTTTTGTTCCAGACACTAAGAACCCATATTGTTGGTCAGAAGAAGAAATAGCTCATTTGTACGATCATACTGATGTGCTGCTTGCTGCTGATGGTACAAGAATTTTTTAATCTATCTACTTGTGTGTGTGTGTGTGTGTGTGTGTGTGTGTGTGTGTGTGTGTGTGCGCTTGTGTGTTTTACTAACTTCAATTTGTCTAGATGCTATATTCTGTTATTTCCTTGCTGAATCTATCCACTCCTTTTTAGACTTTCTTAAAGCATTTGCTTTGCCCAGTCTTTTCATCAACTTTCCTAATTGGTTGGATACTGTTGGAATAATAGTGGCTTGTAAATATCAGCCTGCTGCTTGATTTATCCCATTCTCTGTTGCTTTGCAAAAGTGGTGCCTCCCAATTCACTTTCTTAAGAATTTACTGGAATAAAATATTAATTGCCCATTGAATCTACCACATAAAGTAAGTGGTTGAATTTAACCACCTAAGCCGTATTTAACTAGGTGATCATTGTTAAAGCAATGCCAGTCAACTTCTGTGACCCTCATTGGATCTATACTTCCTTGACATCATCTTTGTTGTAAAAAAGTGATGCTTAGTCCCGACATTCAAAGCCAGTGTGCTCATATTTATACCAACACACAAACACACAGCCCTATCAATTATTACCTGAGGACAGACTCTGATGCTGAACAATTTTTAGAATGTTAAATCTTATTTCTTTGTGTAGTATATTGTTGGTAGAGAAGTAAAAATGTCATTGTTTTACTACTTTGTGTCTCTTTTTTCCCTTTCTTAGTTAATTTCAACTTTCTTTTTCCCTATATTTTCCCTACTTTGTTCCGCTGTATCATTTTACATTCTTAAATCTCAAGAAAATGTATTGCTGCTCCTCCGTTTACTAAGGTTCCCAATGTCCTTTTGTTTACATCGCAACCTTATTAACTGCACATTTGCAGCAAGTTATGGTGCAAAGTACTTTTAAACTGAATTATGTAGGAAAATGTCTAACCAAAAATTTTACAACATTCAAACCATTGCTTTTGTCTAAGTGGCATCCTTTTATTTTCTGATTTGTACTTCTAAGAAATGCCTTTGGTAATTTTCTGTTTTGAATTTATTGCATAGATGAGGCATTAACTGGTATCTTAAAAATGCATACTTCTATATTATTTTTCAGGCATATCTTAGAGGTAGTATAATTGGATGTTTAACTTCCATTTAGAATCTAGTAGTAAAAGAACAATAGGTGGCATGATCCTACTGAACCTGCTTGTCCCTGAGTCTCTGCTCCTTTTTATTCAGACTGCCTGTAATCCCAGCCATGGCCTCCACTCCTGTATGGTGAACGACATAGCCAGCTGGCCATTCAATTGCCCAGCAGCTCTCTAAAATGGGATTTCCTCCAGAGAGAGGAGCAAATGTCTTGCCTTATGACAGTTAGCACCTCTTCCGGCACCCATCATTATTGTCGCTGTTCATGCCCTTAATGTTTTAGCTGCAGATGAATGGAGGGAGCAACGGTGCCCTGTGAAATCTAGCCCTGAGTCAGAGGCTTAGTTCTGGATTGTTAACTGAGATCTATCTCAAGAGAACAGTCAACTGTGATGATAATACTGACAAATTGACATCTGAAAAGATACAAATAGAAATTCTTCAGCAAATAGAATGGGCCTGATTTTGCAGTCAATGGAAATGAACAACACTAGCTATTTGTCACATTTATACTTGCCCACAGCTTTTCTATAGCTGTAGCTTTGGGACTTCTTGGAATTAAAATATCACAGCTCCCCTACAGGGGTTCTGAGACTTCTGCAACTGTGTGGATCCTTAACCAATCAGATTGAACCATTAATGAGCAGTGTAAAATCTGAAGTAGGAAGTTTCAAACTTGTTATGTACACAAACCAATATAAAGGGAGAGAAAGAAATCTCTAGTTCTTCCTGTAGTGGGTATGCATCACATAAGGATAGCTACATCATGCCATTCCATATGTTTCAATGCCAAATGTCTTTAGTGAAATACTGTTATAGCAAGATTTCTGGAGGAGCGATTTAGATTGCAACTTTCTGATTTCCACATTTACCTGCTCATTTGCAGTCAGAAGGAGTTGCTGTTCAATTTATTGTTTCATAATAATGATAACTGGAATAAATGCACTAATATTTTATTATTTGAATATAACAAACAGTATTTACTTTATCAAGGTAGGAAGAGCAATTACTCTCTGTTAGATACTACTGAGCTTTAACACCAAATGATACATTATAGATTAGATAGTGGAATGCTCCTGTTCTAAACAGCATGCCCACTGATTTATTTTAGAACATTGCCACTGGAGGTCTATTAGCACTTTATAAATGGAAAAACAGAAACATGCCTTGCTACGCTGATCTGGCTTATTTGACCAAGGTTGGCTAAGCAAGTTACACAATGCAAGCTGATCTCAGGAGCCACGAAACTACTCATCATGCTGTCAGCTTTATTATTCAGATCTTCCATTCAGTTAATTTTCTTTGTTTTCAATGTTGTCTGTTCATTTTCACTTTATTATGTATATCTTCTATTCAGCTCTGCCATCTCACCAAACTGTGATCCTCACACTTTCTGCGAGTACTCATTATAATCCATACTGCACACGTAATCTACCTAGCGTAATTTTATACTATAAACTGAAATATCTTGTATTGTTGCCCTTTGATATTAACTGTCATGCCTTCATTTCACCAGTCTTTGTCCTCCTGAATTCACATACCATCCTCTTCACTGTTTACTATATTGCTAATTTGTTTGTTGTAAAATTTGAAAATATGCTGTGCCAGAATTTAGGTCAGCCGTATATATGAAAAAGAGCAGTGTTCTATGACTGATCTCTAGGAGATTCCATCATATATTTCCATCCTTTCTAGTGATCAACTAATTTGTCACCAATCCCTACTTTTGGTCTCTTTGCTAATTTTGTATCCATGTTGCAACTTAATGCCACTACAGAAAATATGTTCCAGGCCAATTTTGGTTTGGTTCAGAAAAACATAATCCTTGTCCCACTATTAAAACCACAATTTCACACCTGCCTTTACTGTTTCTTCTCCTGTCACTTGTGTCTTATTGTTGCTCTGGATAATTTCCTTTCCCTTTGTCAGAGGTGTTTAATAACATCTGTCAACAGGTTGATTAGAAAATAAGTTTTTGTCGGTCAGTTGCTTATTTTTACCCATTGTTTTTATCTCAGCGTTATTTTAAAAAGGCAGTTGTAGACTTTTGATTAAATTTTTCTCGTTTTCTTTCTAAGGACCTTTGATCACATGGGAGATTGGACTGTGCTGTAATGGGTTTCCATTTTTGTCCATTCCATTGTGACCATTTTTCAGCCAGTAACTGTCATTAACATCGATTTGTTACTTTCCTTTGAGCGACAACTTTCCCTCTCTAAACAAAGTAGAACATTTAAATCAATCTCCAAAAGGTCATGCTAAAGAATAACTTAAACTGGGAGGGACTGTACCATTTTACATATTAGGTGTACAGATTTGATTTACTTATGAGACATAATATTTTACATAAATATTTACATATTTCGCAAGTTTACATCTCAGGGCAGCACAGCGGCTCGGTTTGCGCTGCTGCCTCACAGCACCAGGGACCTGGGTTCAGTTCCACCCTTGGGCAACTGTGTAGAGTTTGTATATTCTCCAAGTGCTCCAGTTTCCTCCCACAGTCTAAAAGATATGCAGATTTGGTGGATTAGCCATGGTAAATTGCCTACAGTGTTAGACAATAGACAATAGGTGCTGGAGTAGGACATTTGGCCCGTCGAGCCAGCACCACCATTCATTATGATCATGGCTGATCATCCACAATCAGTATCCTGTTCCTGCCTTATCCCCATAACCCTTGAGTCCACTATCTTTAAGAGCTCTATCTGTCTCTTTCTTGAAACTATCCAGAGACTTGGCCTCCACTGCCTTTTGGGGCAGAGCATTCCATATATCCACCACTCTCTGGGTAAAGAAGTTTTTCCTCAACTCTGTTCTAAAAGGCCTACCCCTTATTTTTAAACTGTGTCCTCTGGTTCTGGACTCACCCATCAGTGGAAACATGCTTCCTGCCTCCAGAGTGTCCAATCTCTTAATAATCTTATAAGCCTCAATCAGATCCCCTCTCATCCTTCCAAACTCAAGTGTATACAAGCCCAGTCGCTCCAATCTTTCAACATATCATAGTCCCGCCATTCCGGGAATTGACCTCGTGAACCTACGCTGCACTCCCTCAATAGCAATAATGTCCTTCCCTAAATTTGGAGACCAAAACTGCACACAGTACTCCAGGTGCGGTCTCACCAGGGCCCTGTACGGCTGCAGAAGGACCTCTTTGCTCCTATACTCAATTCCTCTTGTTATGAAGGCCAGCATGCTATTAGCTTTCTTCACTGCCTGCTGTACCTGCATGCTTGCTTTCATTGACTGATGTACAAGAACACCTAGATCTCGTTGTACTTCCCCTTTACCTAACTTGACTCCATTGAGATAGTAATCTGCCTTCCTGTTCTTGCCACCAAAGTGTATAACTGTACATTTATCCACATTAAACTGCATCTGCCATGCATCCGTCCACTCACCTAGCCTGTCCAAGTCACCCTGTATTCTCATAACATCCTCCTCACATTTCACACTGCCACCCAACTTTGTGTCATCAGCAAATTTGATAATATTACTTTTAATGCCTTCGTCTATATCATTAATATATATCGTAAACAGCTGCAGTCCCAGCACCGAACCTTGAGGTACCCCACTCGTCACTGCCTGCCATTCCAAAAGGGACCCGTTTATCACTACTCTTGGCTTCCTGTCAGCCAGCCAATTTTCAATCCAACTCAGTATTTTGCCCCCAATACCATGTGCCCTAATTTTGTTCGCCAATCTCCTATGCGGGACGTTATCAAAGGCTTTCTGAAAGTCCAGGTACACTACATCCACTGGTTCTCCCTTATCCATCTTCATAGATACATCCTCAAAAAACTCCAGAAGATTAGTCAAGCACGATTTCCCCTTCGTAAATCCATGCTGACTCTGACCTATTCTGTTACTGCTATCCAAATGAGTCGTAATTTCATCTTTTATAATTGACTCCAGCATCTTTCCCACCACTGATGTCAGGCTAACAGGTCTATAATTTCCTGTTTTCCCTCTGCCTCCTTTCTTGAAAAGTGGGACAACATTTGCCACCCTCCAATCCGCAGGAACTGATCCTGAATCTATAGAACCTGGGAAAATAATTACCAATGCATCCACAATTTCTAGAGCCACCTCCTTAAGTACCCTGGGATGCAGACCATCAGGTCTCGGGGACTTATTGGCCTTCAGACCTAACAGTCTATGCAATACCATTTCCTGTCCAATGTAAATACCTTTCAGTTCGTCCATTACCCTAGGTCCTTCAGCCACTATTGCATCTGGGAGATTGCTTGTGTCTTCCCTAGTGAAGGATGTTCAAGGATGTGCAGGCTAGGTGGATTAGCCATGGGTAATGCAAGGTTACAGGGATAGGGTAGGGGGATGGGCCTGGGTAGGATGCTGTTTGGAGGCTTGTAGTGGTCTCAATGGGGCAAAAGGCCTGCCTCCACACTGTAGGGATTCTATAATATTATGATTGAGCCTCCAGAATAGGGCTGATAGATGTCTGTGCATTTTAGAATCTACTCAAAAAGAAATTAATCATTCAAAAGCAAAAATGTAGGACCAATCAAAACTCTGTTATATTTCTAACGCTGATAAAACCCTGACAGTCAGTCTGCATAGTAATGCATGTGTTATGCTGATTCCAAGACCCTTTCTTCAAAACAGACATTCAATAAACCTTCCTTTGGCTATTGGCTTTGTCAGAAGAGTGCTGAACAAATGAAATGTGTTCACTGCATAGGGATTTTAGTTGTTTTTAAATCTGAGATTCTGGATTGGTTCATTAGTTGTATATCATAATTTCATCTAGTCAGCATATTCAGTTGATGCGTCCGTAGTGCTTTGTCAAGAACTTAAACACTTGAAGTGGAGTCATCTTAGAATCCCCACAGTGTGGAAGCAAACCATTCGGTTCATCTTTTCCATACCAAACCTCCGAACAGCATCCTGTCCAGACCCATGCCTCCGCCTTACCCTATCCCTGTAACCCTGAATTTTCCATGGCTAAACTATCTAGCCCAGGATACTATGGGCAGTTTAGCATTGCCAATCTACTCACCCTGCTCATGTTTGAACTGTGGGAGGAAACTGGAGCATCCAGAGGAAACCCACGTAGGCATGGGAAAAATGTGCAAACCCCACAAGGACAGTCAACCGAGGGTGGAATTGAACCTAGGTCTCTGGCAATGTGAGGCAGCAGTCTTAGCCGATGAGCCACCTTGCCACCCATCTGGCTAGTGATCGTTTCAGTTTGAGCATCAAATATGTTGGTGAGGTATTTTACAGAAATGTCCTTTTCTACTTTTTATTGCAGTATTCTATGATGATGATTTGACAGATGGATTTTTTCAGACCATCTACAGAATTTTGAGCAATTTGAAAAATCCAAGCACCATATATCTGTCTGTAGAGAAACGGTAAGACCAAAAAGAAAATTACCTAAAAGCGACTAGTTTGTAAACACTGCGTTTTGAGTGTTCTGTTGAAAATGCTACTTATGTGATAAAAGTTACTGTTAATTGACATTTTTACTTCTGGCTGAAATTAATAAATGCAATCTGTTCCCTGCATTGGGAAAAGTTGTTTTGTAGAATATCTCATCAATGCTACTGTTCAGATCACTTAAGACACAGATGTCTGACCTTGTTGACTAATTAAAAAATTACTACAATTGCATTGTTACATTGCAGCCAGTGAGTAGGCTCCATCTGATAAAGAATGCACCTAGATTGCAGCTGTGCAAGAGAAACATAAGCTGTTTTACCCCATTGCTAGAGTTATATCATGACTTGAATCTTCAATTACTCTCATCTTCCTCCCTTCATAATCTGTGCCCATTTCTTTTGTGTCTTTGTTCAGCTTTCTTCCTTCACTCTTATGCCAGCTCCTTGCTCTGCTTTCACTAATGTCTCTAATCTTGTTCACTCTTTTACATTTCATTTTTCCCCCTTTCTAATATTTTTCTTTTTTCTCTTTATCTCTCAAACAATGTTGTGTGTAACTGTGTCAGGGCTACTGGGAACATGATGAAAAGAGATGTCCATAATGTTGCTGGCGTTAGGGTTGAACTGTCTTGTTTCAGAGGTAACTGTAGGCAGGACAGAATCACTGGCAATTTCATTTAACCTTTTGAGTTTGATTGGTTAATTACCCCAAAGTAGGCTTTTCTTTTGTTTCTGTTCCAAATCAGAGACAGGACATACTTGAGAGGTGAGCTGTATTATTAAAAATTTAGACTTCTATAGAATCTCTGCCAGTGAAATTATGGATGTTGAATAGAATTCTCATGTACAGTTACACGTACAGCCACAGCTTTGTCACTAGGAGCACGCAGTATTATTAGTCTGCTTTGCACTTTAGGCCTAGATTTTCAATATTATCCGTTCGTAAGGCAGATTCAACTGAAGGATGAATGCAGCAACGTTGGGATCAGGAATTGCATGACAGTAAACCCCTACTGAGAATGTCCATAGTTCTGTTGGAAGCTTTCTTTTGAAATCCAGTGAACCCACACAAAGATTAATTTGGCTTTTACAAAGAAAAAGAAACTAAGATCACATTGCAAATCAGATTCGGCTTGTGAGCCATGATTTGGACATTATTGAACTGAGGTCCTCTTTTCTGGAGTTAAACAGTCAGTAAGTTGATGATTAGGAAAGGAACTTCGCATTTATGACATTGGATTTTAGTGTCAAGAATTTCCAAATCAGGTATGGTACAGTCCAAATCGAAACAGATTTTTTTGGAACTATTATCCAGCTATTTACTAACAAAAGGAAACCTGATTCATTGCCAGCATACATTGGGAGAACATTTTCCCGAAGTTCACTATGCCTGCATTATGCCCAAATCTTTTCTTTTCTCTCCCAAAGGTGATATCTTGGAAAGAGATCTCAGTGGATACATATATCCTTACATGGACATTTGTGCATTTTGTTAGGCAGGAATGAAACTAGCCAAGTATTCAGAACATAAATCCAATGGATGTTTGACCTATGTTACTCAGAACGAATCAGTAACTTTATAGCAAGATAATTTGTTAAAGCTTAATTGTAATTTTTTTTCAGACTTAACTTTACCTTAAGAAAAATGGATGTCACGTGTGATGCATATGATCATTTTCGATTGTGTTTGGCTGACTTGCAAAACATCTGTGATGGGAAAACTAAATTTGTTGTGGAACCCATTAAACGTTCTTTTCCACAGTTCCTTCTTTATGAACGAGTGGAACAGTTGGTAAGTACTAATAAACTTTGAAGAAGGGTGGAATAATTCAGTTCTGTGGAATTTGAATTTTTGATGTCCTGATCATTGACATCCTGTCGACCTGCGGCAACCTTCTTCGGACTTTTTCAACTTCAGATTTGGTCAGCAACAGAACATTATACAAAAGTGACAGTTGCTATTAAGAACATAATCTTATGATTTATCAATTTTCCAGGCTATCAGTTTAGGTTAGCAAATTTAATAAAGTGTTACGCAGTAAAAAGAAAGTATTAAGAGGGAGAAGAAACCTTCTCCTGATATTAATGGAACAAACAATGACAAATAGTGATTGAGTGTCAGTGGGAAATATTTAACTTGAGCTGCTGAGGGAAGATATCAAATATATTTAAGTAAGATAAAGAGAAGATTTGTATTTAAGACTGATGACCTACAGAGGGACAAAACAAACCAGAAACATTTAGCATTTCTAGGACAGATGAAAATGGGAGATGACAATATTATTGTAAATTAGGAAAACAAGGAGGAAATACAAGAGAACACAAGCAGAAGTAAATGTACAGCAATTTTAAAAAAGCTTTTTGTAAGTGTACAATTAATCACTGTGTGACATGACTACTAATGATAAAGAAGGCAAACAATTATTCGAGAAGCAGGGATAGTAAAATAATTCAACATAGTTTCGATCAAAGTCAGAGTGAGGCTAATGATATTTATTGTCATTTATGTGCCAAAGATACAGCAACCTTACAAGAGGCTCTGATTTGGGTTTATAACTGGTCTGCAGTGGGCCATTTTCCTATCCATTGGGATCATTGGAAATCAGTGGCTTATTTCCATCTTTGCCCTCTTAATAACTTTCAGTTTGCAAAACTTTTATAATCTCAATTTTAAACTTATTAACTGACATAGCATCAAATGCTTTGTGGAAGAGAGTTCCAAACTTCTACTAATCTTTGTGTAGAAGTATTTTCCCTCACTTCTCTGAAAAGCTTGACTTTAATTTTTCGGTAATACCTTCTTAGCCTAAACACCCATTCCAGCAGAAATGGCTTTTCTTGTGGAACACTATGAATTACCCTTAATTTCTTAAGTTGAACCACTCTGTAACTTCCCAAATTTCAGGAAATACAAAAGTAGCTTATGCAATCTCTCATCATAATTTATTTCTTGAAATCCAGGTATTATTTTAGTGCATATACTGTACACACTCACTGTGACCACTAAACATGTTCCAAAGTATGGGGCCCAGAACTTCCCACAGTACTCCAGGTGTGATCTAACCACGGCCTTGTATTTCTGTAGCATGATGTCTGTCCACTTACATTCTAATCCTTTGGACATAAAGATTAACATTGTATTATCCTGAATGATTATTTTCTCTACCCATTCACGATGCATTAGCGATCTAAATACCAGAGCTCCCAAGTCTCTTTAGACATCATTGTTTCTAACCTTTCACCATTTACAAAGTATTCTGAACTAACCTGTTTAGGTCCAAAATGCATGAACTGTCATGCCATGTATTAAATCTATTTGCTGCATTTTTTTTCTATTAATTCATCAATATCTTTTTTTAATTTTATGCTTATAGCCACACTGATGCTGATAATACTTTGTGTTATTGGCAAAGTAGGATACAGCCTCTCTGTTCCGTCATATCATGTATTAAATAATTAAGGTCCCAACACAAATTGCTTTTACACACTATTATTCGTATCCTGACAATTAGAGTACATGCCCATACTTTTACCCTGCCTCCTACCATGCAGTCAGTTTCTTAATCATATTAAATATATGCCTTCGATTCCTTGAGCTAACAGTCCTTTATGAGCGGCATTGTGTAAGCTCATATGAGTGATATACTCAGAAATTCCCCTGTTCAATGTTTTTATTACTTTTACAAAAAACTCAATAAAATTCAAAAGGCTATTTGTACAATATTATCACTCTGAATTAATTTTAATTCCACTTTTATTTCATTTTCTATACCTGCTTGGGTAATGAATGTACATTCCTCCAAGCAATTTCTTCAACCATTAAACACCTGGCCTTTCCCAAAACGAACAGCTGAAGACTACACATCATCTTGTTGCTTAAATCTCTACATTTTACGTCTCCATTCTTGCTGGATAGAGTGCTCCGTTAATACCTCTGAGCCCACTGCAGCAGAATTGACAGGGTTTTTCAGTATTGTGAAAGGGTTTCACAGTCCGAAAGCATTTTGAGGAAGGGGTTTTAAATTCCGGAGAAGTGGAAAGACATTCCAGATGGGCCAGGATCTGAAATCATTCGAATACAGTATAGGTATTTTGGTACAAGAGACAAGGAGATCCCACAGATATGAAAACATAATTCGAGCTAGCAGTGCAATAGTGATCCACATATATGTGCACTGAAAAGGAGCGTATTTTTTTTAAAAGCGGAAGCAGTTTATCACTTTGCAGATTTCTCTACCCTTTGAAAGGAAATAGAGTTTTAAAACTCCATCTGCAAATCTGTCGAGACAAATATCTCTATTTCATCTCCAAGGTTTTCTAATTATAGCAATCAATCAGTCTTACGGCCTCAGCGCAACAGTGATATCAGTGGAATATGCCATATTATATACTCATGGTTTGATACCCTTGATCATGTAATCATCATGGCACAAAAATGGCTGTAGAAATAATGAGGCTAATAGTAGCAGTTATCATTTAAGAGGGAGTAACATCACAGCATCAGGCGGTGGCAGATTTGCGATTTCACCCAGAAACCATCTCAAATTCACTTCTCTACCACTAGCATTAGAAAAGATGTATTTCAATGTCTAACTTTTAACGAACTGGTGATGTGAAATTCCAGTAGTTGTACAGGATACACGTGTTAAATTCCCCACAGAAAGTTGCCATTTTCAGGTTAGAGTACCCCTTTAACTGCTGCCAATCAATCTCACTAGCACTGAAAATAAGCCCATGAATGTATCATCTTTAATTTCCATTTCTTGGTTCAGAAATATCATTGCCCATGTCTTCTGGGCTGTTGATCATCACAGTCCATACATATGACCGTAGATATGCATTTGGATCCTTCCAAAGTCCTAATGGACTGGCTTCCATGGGAATTGCCCAGGAAAGCTTGAACTTCCAACAAATAATTTCCCTGTTTCCTAGTATCTCACACAAAAATTTCCTAATCTGAATTAAAGTTGGAGACTTCAGACACTTGCAGTATTCTTTCCTAAATCATTATGCAGGAAATATTTGACTGAACAGTTGTAATCTAACAATAAAAGTAAAATACTGAGAATCCTGAAAATATGAAACAAACACAGAAATTGCTGCAGGATCTCAGTAGGCCTGGAAGCATCTGTAGAGCGAGAAGCAGCTTTAACAATGAGTCTGGTGTGACTCCTCTTCAAGAATATTAACTCTGTTTCTCTCTCAACAGCTGCTGCTAATCCTAATCCCACTGCAGGGTAATTAGATTCCCTCCTGCCCCCTCAACCCCCCCCCAACCTCACCCCACGCACGCGCGCGCGCACACTCTCTCTCTCTCTCTCTCTCACATACACACACACACACACACACACACACACACACACACACACACACACACACACACACACACACCACAGCAGTATATTGTGAGTACACTTACATGCATTTTACATAACCAAACAGGTTATAGTAGTTGTCCTGCTTAAAAATGTCACTAACCCCCAACATCACACTTGACTTTTTGATTTCCCCTCTGATCCTTGAAGCACCTCTCAGTCCAATCTGACCAGCACTCTTGCACCCAACAATCCTCTGAACCCCAACGTCTCTGTCGTAACTATGTGTCCCAACCATTTAACCGCCCTGAATGCTCTCCCAATCCTGACCTGTCTACACCTCCTGACCTCAAAATGCCCCGCCAATCACCTACCTTTCCTAAAATAGACATGGCTATTCCACACCACCTGTCTACCCTCCCCTACCCAAGCTGATGACCTGTCCCAACCTGACTACTACTGACTTGTCACCTCATACCCACTCACTTACCTTCCATCTCAAGCAGCTACTAGCTTAACCACCTAACCCCTCACCCCAAACTCAACTACCATCCATCCATCTGCCACCTCACTCATATGCCTCCCTATCTACCTAACATCATCTGCCACTGATTGCACCAACCATTCTACCCACTTATCACCTCATTCATTTGCCACTTTGCCCACTTAGCTTACTCACTTACACTCCTCTACCTACCCACCATCCTACTCTTTCATTTATTCACCCATTCACTAACATTTGTCCTTTCACCTATTTACAGACATTCACACTAGTCTGTTAAGCTTACCGTTGCTTCACCTTAAACTTAATACTTTTGAAGTTAAACTAAGCAAGTGCTTTACAAGAGAAAGTGATTAATTCTCCCCTCAACTCTTCTCCACTCCAAACTCCCCACAGGAAACACATACCAGCATCAAGACAGGCAAAGTTTGAGCAAAGCAGCAATCTGGAATAATTGCCAGTCCTCAAAAGATTCAAGCCAGGATATTTAAAAACAGAGAGATCAAAAGAGATATATTGAATTTTCTTATTAGATGAATACAATTGCAGAGGGGCGTCTTGAAATGACAGCTCATATAGGTAAAATAGGCCCTACCATGAAAACTGCCTTTATTTGAATTTGGATTGTCATCTTGTGCTAGTGTATTTTCTGAATGCTTCAGTACAATTTTTTTGACTAAAAGGATTTTGGTGTTTATACCTACTTGCATCTGATCGTGATGTAATTTATGCAATACTAATGTCTTTTGTCGAAAAGCCTTCATGTATTTTTGTTCTCAACAGTGTATTGATTTTTTTGTGGTTTTCCTTCTAGGAACTGTGGAAAATTATTGCTGAGCCACTTAAAAGCAACACACAATAGATTGGTTATTGTAATCGAAAATGCATCCAGAGGAATGTTGCTTGTTTCTTCGGTTTGTTGAAGATTTTAGCTGAAAACCTTACAAACTGTTTAAATAGTAAGGTGTAATAACTACCTTACGTCGTTCAATGCTACATCAGTAACTGCAGCAAGAAATTATCTCACAAATGTTCATGGATGAAATCTTTAATGTGTTTGAGTCACTTTTCTCTACTATTGAAACAGGTACGGACTTTTACAATGAATCTGTCAAGGCTTACAACAAAATCGAGACAAAAAAAAACTTTTATACAGTTGAAGTACTTAGCAGATTATAACAGTTACTTCCATCAACTTAATTGTCATTATCCTGATATCATAAGTTCTACTGTCTTAAAATAAGAGGAATTTGAAATGAGCACATATTTATGAAAATATTTGTTGTGATAATTTGTGTTTATGCCTTTACTAATAACATGTATTTTCTTTTCTTCCATTCTTTCAAATCCCTCCATAAAAACACAACTAACCTGGAGTGAAATACATTCTCTACAGAGAAAGAAAGAAATTCTTTTTATCAAAGTGGATTTCATTTGTTCGTAAATGTTTTTCATGAGGAAGAACACGAGCACTGAATCAGATAACACAGATGAAAGCCATTTGGCCATTTATGCCTATGCCAGTTCTTTGAAAGAGTTATCCACTGCATACAACTTTGCCTTTCAATATATATACAATTTCCTTTTGAAGGTTACTATTGAATCTACTTCTACCACCTTTCAAGCAGTGTATTGCAAACAGCATAACTCACTGCATAAAATAAACTCACCCCTCCAATCTGCCCCCCAGACCCCATATTTGTTTGCTAATTATCTCAAATCTATGCACTTTAGTTATTGAGCTTACTGTAAGTGGAAACTGTTTCTGCTCTTCTTTCTAAACCCTTTGTAGTTTTTGATAAACCTCTATTAAATGTACTGTTTGCATCCGTTAGCGCAAAGAATGCTATCCTATTTTAGTCTAATGTCTCCACACATCTGAAATCCCTCATCTTCTATAATTCCGTTCAATTTTATCTCAAAGATCCTTGACATTCTAATACAGCTGTAGCCAAACATTTAATTTAATATAATTTGTTGTGATTGAGTTTATTTTAAATTGAGATGTACTCAACTAATATATTTTATAAATGCAGTGTGGTTCTATTTTGGTAATAAAGTTTTTTTGTGAAAAAACAATAACTAAGGTATTCCACTTGCATCTGTTCTTACTGCTAGTATGTTTGATAGCCTGTTCAGCTTGTGGGGATCATTTATTTCAGTGAAGGGCCATCTTTTTGGAATGTATAATTTTAACTATACTGATAATTTAGCAGTAAAATACTATCAGTTCCATTTGCCATTTTAATGTAAATTTTTAACACCTTGACTGAGGTAAATTTCTTCACTTTTCTCAAATCTTGCATTTGTTTGACGATACCTGTGTACTTAAAAGTCAGTTACCACAATTTATAACTACACAGTTATTATTAAGGGATCAATATAGACTATTGTTATTTTACTTAAAGTTCTTAGAACATATTTGTGCTACCACATTATTCTTTTAAGTACATTTTGATGATTGGAAATTCATTAATGCATGTTGTAGGATACTGAGTTCATTCTTTAACTTGGGAAAGGTATTATTCTTACATCCTTGGTAATTAATGGGCAATTTATTCTCATTAACCACAGGCACAAAGTGTGCTTTGTAAAAGAAGCACACATTTATTCAATGCTAGCAAAAAAAAATTAGACTTGAAACAAGTGTGACATAGAATTGCTCTAACATTAATGACATAAAATCACATCTGACTCCTAAAATGTGTATGCTTGATGACAAAAAAATTATCTTAGAAACATTAGTCCAGAGCCAAAATTAACAGTGAATTTGGCAAATGGGGATTAATTGAGGAACCACCTATATGGATTTTATAAAGACAAATTTGTTTAACTAATTTTGAGTCTATTTTATAAGGTTATGGTGAGGGTTTATGTGGTACATATGGATTTTTCCAAAGCATTAAGTGACACATAACAGAACTGAGTCCATAAAACCAAAGATACAGTGGCAGCAAGAATATAAAGTTGGCTGTGTGGCAGGAAACAAACTATAGTGATGAATGTTTGTTTGCAGACCAGAGGAAGGTATACATTGTGGTTTCACAACAGTTGATACTAGGATCACTGATTTTCTCAATATACATTATTCACTAATATTTTGTTAAAAAGGCTATTTTCAAAACTTGCAGGTTACACAAGACTTGAAATGTTTTCTTTCTTTATTCATTCACGGGATGAGGGCGTCACTGGCCAGGCAGCATTTATTGCCCATCACTAGGTGGCCAGAGGGCAGTTGAGAGTCAACCGCATTGCAGTGGATCTGGAGTCACCTGTAGGCCAGACCAAGTAAGGATGGCAGTTGCCTTCCCTAAGGCACATTAGTAAACCAGATGTGTTTTTCCAACAATCACCTATAGATTAATGGTCATCATTATAGTATTAATTCCAGATATTTTATTGAATTCAAATTCTACCATCTGCAATGGTAGGATTTGAACCCAGGTCCCCAGAACACTATCTGGGTCTCTGGATTAATAGTCCAGCAATAATACCACTAGGCCATTGTCTCCCCATTACCTTCCTCACCTCTCACAAAACCTGGACGTTTTGCAAACAGTGCAGAGAACAATGATGACTTCAAGTGGGCAAAGGCAGTGGAACGGACAGACAAATGACAAGTGAAATTTCAACAGAAATGAATTGGGGAAACAATGCAGAGATATGTTGACCAAGAGACATATACTATTTCAAGGAAGTCAAAATCCTTTTCAGCAGATCCCACAATCATGAAACTTTTCTGCAGTTGAATGCTGCCCTTTGGATGTCTTTCTTGGTACAGTTTTAGGAAAGCATACTCTTTAAAGTTGCAGAGATTGTTGAACCAGGCAGGATGATTATTTGACTGAAATATGTTCTCAAGAAATCTTAACAAAAGTAGAGTTTTACGTAATGTGAGAATCATTCCTTGTTTCAGTATTAAAGTCAGATGTTTTCAGGGAAAGTTTAAAAATCTTTAGATGTAGGACAAAGCTGTTCTTGAACTCAAATGAGCTGTTTCCTATAAGAACTTTATCAAAGTATCGATGAATCAATGAGGATATGCAACCATGATTTTTAAAAACTATTCATGACACGATAGGGGTGCTGCTAGCTAGGCCAGTATTTATTATCCATCAAAAATCGCCTTTGAGAAAGTGTTGATGGTGAGCTGTCTTTTTGAACCATTCCACTCCATGGTGGTAAGGTACATCCAGAATGCTATCAAGGAGGGAGTTCTAGGAATTGGAGCCAAGGACACTGATGATTCTCATTGATTATTTTAATGTGCTGGAATTATTTTTAACGTCAGTTTCAATCAAAATTAGACGACTTGCAATAAATCTCTCTTAAATATTAATTTCATGTAAACTTATTTAATAATGATATTGTCCCTTTATTAGGGAGGGATTCTGGGATGTTGACCCAGTAACACTGATAGAACAGTGATATAATTTCAAGTCATAATGGTTAGTGACTTGGAAGGGAACTTGCAAATCTTGGTGTTCCTATGTATCTGCTGCCCTTTTCCTTCTCAGTGATAGTAGTCATCTGTTTGGAAGGTGCTGTCTAAAAAATTCTGCAGTGCATCTTTAAGATAGCATACATGATCTACAAGGTAATGAGCATCAGCGGTAGAGACAACATATTTTTGTGGATGTGGTGCTAACCAGTGCTGTTTTTTGCCAGAGGGTGTCAAGTTTCTTGAGTAGTGTTGAGGTTGCACCCCTCCAGGCCACTGGGAATATTCCATTACACTCCTTGTAGATAATGGATAGGCTTTAGAGAGTCAAAAGGTGAGTCACTTACTGCAGTATTCCTAGCCTTGACCTGCACTTATAGCCACTATATTTATATTGGTTGGTCCAGTTCAGTTTCGGTCAATGGTAACCTTCAGGATGTTTAACAGTGGGATGTCAGTGGATGATTGTTAGATTGTCTCTTATTGGAGATTGACATTGCCTGGCATTTGTGTGGAGTGAATGTCACTCACCACTTGTCAGCCCAAGCCTGGAAGTTGTTCAGGTCTTAATATATTTCTGGGTGCTCACAGTTAATGAGGGGTCAAGACAGAATGGATAACAGAAACTGCCCTGTTGACAGAGGGATCAAGAACTAGAAGATATTATTTTGAAGTGAATGACTAAAGGAGGAATGACAACATCAGAAAGAAAGATTTTGTAGCAAGCGATTAAGTTCTGAGATATACTGCCTGAGAATGTAGTGGAGGCAGATTTAATCATGGCTTCCAGGAAGAAACTGGGTAATCGCTTGAAGTGAAGATATTTGCAGGGCTATGGGAAAGAAAGAAGGGAACTGAAAGGAGCAAAATTACACTTGCAGAGAACGAGCATGGATACAGGTCAATTGGTTTCATTTTTAAAATTCATCCATGGGATATAGACATTGCTGTTTAGGCCAGTATTTATTGCTCATCTCTAGTTGTTCTGGAGAACCCAGTTATGAACTTGCTGCCTGTAGCTCTGCAGTCTAGGTGGAATAGGGATGCCCACATTGTTGTTTGAGAGGAAGTTCCAAGATTTTGATCTAGAATCAGTGAAAGAATGGTGACGTAGCTTGAAGTCAGGATGGTATTGGCTTGAACCTGAGGAATTCCTGCTTTGATGACCTGTGGCTCAGATGATAGTCCTTGAGCAAATGATATAATTTTCCAATGTATTAGGTATGAGTCTAACCAGCAGAGAAATTTCACCAACTTCTGTTGACTCCAGCTTTGTTATGGCTCCTTAATGCCATATTCTGTCAAATGCTGCCTTGAGGTCAAGAGCAGTCATGCTTACTTCCTGTCTGGAGTTTGGCTTTTTTGTCCCTTTTAGGTCTAACCCAAATGGAGTATAGTGAGCTACTAGATAGCACTGCTGACAACATCTTGCATAACTTTGAGAATAGACCAATGGTTGGACCAATGAGGATGGTTGATTTGCCAAGCTGGTTTGTTGTTCCGCAGATGTTTCATTACCGTGCTGGGCAACGTCCTCAGGGGAGCCTCCAATGAAGCGTCGGTGTGTTTTCCCACCTGGTTTTTAAACTCTGGAGTCTGTTGAGTTGGATTGCCTCACTTCTGGTTTTCCTTCATAGTGGAGTGTGTATGGGGTTGAGTTCTATGTGTTTATTAGTAGCATGCTTCGTGGAGTGCCAGGCTTCTAGGAATTCCTGTGCCTGTCTCTGTTTAGCTTGTCCCAGGATAGTAACTCTATCCACTTGGGTGGCAGCTTTCAGGGAATTGTGGACATGAACCCCAAGATCCCTCTGCTCCTCCACACTGCCAAGAATCTTTCCATTCACCCTATATTCTGCTTTCAAGTTTGTCCTTCTGTAATGAATCACCTCACACTTTTCAAGGTTAAACTCCATCTGCCACATCTCAGCCCAGCTCTGCATCCTATCAATGTTCCTTTGTAACCTAGAACAGCCCTCTGCACTACCCACAACTCGACCCACCTTCGTATCATCCACAAACTTACTAATCCACCCTTCCATTCCTACATCCAAATCATTTACAAATTACATTCATACCACACAAATACCACGTTATGACCATCCTGAATAAGAGACTATCTAACCACTGCCCCTCGGCATTCAATTGCATTACTATCACTGAATTCTCCACTGTCAATATCCTGGGGTTTATCATTAATTAGAAACTCAACTAGATTCACCACATAAACGCAGTAGCTACAAAGAGCAGGACAGAGGCTAGGAATACTGCAGCAAATAACTCACCACCTGAATCCTCAAAGTCTGTCCACTATCTACAAAGCACAAGTCAGGAGAATGGTGGAATGCTCCCCAAAAGAAACTCGCCTGGACGATTGTAACCCCAACAACACTCAAGAAGCTTGACACCATCCAGTATAAAGCAGCCAACTTTACTGACACTACATCAGCAGCATCCACTCCTTCCATGCTCATTAGCAGCAACGTGTACAATCTACAAGATGTACAGCATAAATTTATTAAAGTTCCTCAGACAGCACCTTCCAAACCCAAGACCACTCCAATCCAGAAGGACAAGGGCAGCAGAAACATGGGAACACCACCGCCTTCGAGTTTCCCTCCAAGCCACTCACCATCCTGACTTTGAAATATATCGTCATTCCTTCACTGTCACAGGGTCAGAATCCTGGAATTCTCTCCCTAATGGCATTGTGGGTCAACCAACAGAAGGTGGGCTGCAGCAGTTCAAAAAGGCAGCTCACCACCACCTTCTCATGGACAACTAGGGAAGAGAAATAAATGCTGGCCAACCAGTGATGCCCACATACCACAAACAAATGGGGGAAAAAAGTGCTAGGCTACCCCAATATTGAGGGAGGTGATATTTGTGAAGCCTTTTCCTTCAGTGAGTTACTTAATTGTCCAACACTATTCATGATCACTTGTGGCAGGACTGCAGACTTAAATCTAATCTGGTGGTTGTAGAATCACTTAGCTCTATCTTTTACTTGCTGCTTATGCTTTTTGGCAGTAGTCCCGTGCTGTCGTTTCACAAGGTTTACGCCTCATTTTTCGGTGTTGCTCTTATCATGTCTGCCTGCATTCTTCACTGAACCAGGGGTGACCCCCTGGCTTAAAGGTAGTGGTATCGTGGGTTATTCCCATACACGATGTTGCCAAATCTGGTTGAATACCTAATGGATGCCTACGCTAGAGTTGCTAGATCTATTTAAAATTTTTCCCATTCAGCTCAGTAATAGTATTACATGACACCCGAGGATATTTTCAATATGCAACTTCATCTCCACAAGGACTTTAACATATTCACTCCAAAAATTACTTCCGTGGTCAATGCATCTGGCATAGATAAACTGGTGAGGATGAGGTCAAGTACATGTTTCACTTGTTGGTTCTCTCACAACCTACCTCACTCCCAGTCTGGTGACTGTCCTTTCAGACTCAGCGAGCTGTCTGTAGTAGTACAACCATGCTACTTTTGGTGCCCCAACCAGAGTACATTCTGTGTGCTTTCCATAATCAATGCTTCCTCCAAATACTGTTTAAAATGGGGAAGAACTGACTGATCCCCTGAGGGCAGGTACTAATTGTAATCAGAAGGAGGTTTATTTGCCCAGGTCTGACCTGATGCTATAAGACTTTGTGGAGACTGGAATCATATGGAGACTACCAAGGCAAGTCTTCTCCCAATATATACCACTGTGTCACACCCTCAAGGATTTTCATGGTGGTGTCTGAGACATGATCTGTCGTATTATGTCAGGTTATTTATGGGGACAGTTCTCCAAATTTTGGTACAAGCCTCAGATCTGAGGGAGGACCTTGCAGGATCAATAGGCCAGTATGTGCCATTGTTGATTCTAGGGGCTTGGATGGTGTTGGGTGGTCTGTCCAGTTTAATTCATTTTGTTAGGCTTAAGACCATAAGATCATAAAATGTAGGAGTATTCAGCATGTCAAATCTGTTCTGCTGTCAGATCATGACTGGTTTGATAATCCTCAATTTCACTTCCCTGTGTATTTTTTTTCCTTAATACCCTTAGTGATTTGAAAATCTGTCTATCTCAGCCTTGATATAAACTCTACATTTTAAAAATATTTGTTTTTGAAGAGTTTAGAACTGAACTGACAAACCACATACTGGAAATTGTGCAGTGTCTGCCTATTCAAGCTACTGATCCGGCATTCAACAAGACAGGTCTGAGTAAAAATATCAAATCCATGCTTTGAGAGCTCTAGACCCATGAGTAAAAACATTAACAATGTTAAGCAAATGTATAAAATTCATTCGTACAGTTACGGTACTATGAAATATACATTCCTAACATGCTACCTAATACTGCACATTTGAGACATTAGAAAAAAAGTGGATACTGAGGAAAATGTATTCCACACGAGAAGAATTCTAAGTGATTTGAAAGGTTCACTGTAGACTGCAATATGGTTCATTACTAGCACTTCCAGTGTGGAGGTGAGTTGCCTTCTTGAACTGCTACAGTCCTTAAAGTGTTGGGACATACACAATGGTTTTAGGAAGGGCGTTCCAGGATTTTTCCCTACGCTATTGAATATAGTTCTAAGTCAGCTAAGTGTGCCTAGGAGAGGAATGTTCCTCGGAGGGAGAGCTTTATTTGTGATTCTCGATCTTAGAGGTGATAGGGGTCATGGGTTTGTAAGGTGCTGTCAGAGGAGATGGGCAAATTGCTTCAGTGTATTTTGTAGATGGTACACTCTTACCACTCTGCACCTATGGTAAACAGAATGAATTTTGAAGATTGTGGTAGGGGTGCCTCTCAAGTGTGTTGCTTTGACTTGAATGTCAGCTACTTGAGTTCTGCTGGGGCTGCACCCATCCAGTCAAATGGAGTTTATTAAATTACACACACAAAGTTGCTGGAAAAGCTCAGCAGGTCTGGCAGCATCTGTGAAGGGAAAAACAGAGTTAATGTTTTGGATTACCACACGCAAAACATTAACTGTGTTTCTTCCTCCATAGGTGCTGCCAGACCTGCTGAGCTTTTCCAGCAACTTTGTTTTTGTTCCTGATTTACAGCATCCACAGTTCTTTCGGGTTTTTATTCCATTACACTCCTGACTCATGCCTTGTAGATAGTGGAAGGCCATTGAATATAGAAAGTGAGTTGGTGCTGTAGAATTGCTACCCTTGACTTGCTCTTTTATGCCCAGTATTACATGGTTGGTCCAGTTCACTTTCTGCTCAGTGTTAACACACAGAATGTTGGTATAGGGTAATCAGTGATCATAATAGCACAGATATTATTGGGGAATCTGTGAGTAGTTGTAAATGCAACAATCTACAATCATCCCACTTCTGACCTAATGATGCAGGAGAGGTCATCGGTAATGTAGCTGAAAATGGCTGGGTCTTGGGCACTACTCTGAGGAACTCCTATGGTGATGTTATGGGACTGAAATGCTTGCCTTCTACCAACCACAGCTATCTTCAGTCGTGTTAGATATGGTTACAACTAGAGAAGAGATCACCCCCTCTATCCATTGACTCCAATTGTGCCAGGATGCCTTGATGCCGTACTAAGTCAAATGTCTTGATGCCAAGAGACATTATTTTCAGCTCACCTCTGAAATTCATCTTAGTCCTTGTTTGGACTAAAGCTGAAATGAGAACAGGAGCTGGGTTGTTCTGATGGAACCCAACTGAACACATGGAGAACTATATTGTCAGGCAAGTGTGCCTTAATAGCATGCTGTAGGCTAATCCATCACTTTGCTGATGATCGAGAGTAAACTGACAGGATGGTAATTGGATGGGTTAGATTTGTCTTGTTTTACGTGGACAAGGGTACAAAGAAGGGTAGGTATGAAGAGGATTGAAAATAAAATGACAGTTTTAAATCAAGGAATTACTTAACGGATTAAAATTGTGATCAGAGGTAGTGGGAACTGCAGATGCTGGAGAATCCAAGATAACAAAGTGTGGAGCTGGATGAACACAGCAGGCCAAGCAGCATCTTAGGAGCACAAAAGCTGACGTTTCGGGCATAGACCCTTCACCAGAGAATCACCTAGGCACAGGGATGGTGGGTTAATGCGACTTGGTTTGAGTTAGGGTACAGACAGCAGACTATTGAATGACTGTTAGTTTATGGAAGATGGAAGGCTGTACAGGGGAGAACATGTTTAATACTAGGACATAATATGTTTGTTTTTTTTACTGTAGCAGTTTTGAATAAATTAGAGCACCATTTGGTCCTGTTTATAAAAATGGAATTTTCTGTTGTAATTATTTCTACTTACATTCACTATGCTACCAAGTGTCCCCAATGATATTGCTACAATTGCATCACGCATTACTGTCCTGTTTCTAAGTTAGTCAGTCGTCTTCAGTATTGTACATGGATGACCATCATCAGTTTGAATTATATTACTTCTGTTGGCTTGGTGAAATTGGTCATAACACCTTCACCAATTTAGCATTCACTATTTTGTTCTGAAGGATGTACGTTCAGCATTTATTTTTACATGTTCAAGTTGTTGAGGGAATTGGGAGTGATGAGTGATTGGGAATAATTATGATTGTGTTTTCACAGCCACCAAGTCCTATATTCTCCAAATTAATTCTGCAGCAAACTGACTATCATGATTGGATTCCAGTCCCAAAGCAATTGAATCTGCTAAGTATGCCAGAAATCAGCAGGATTGCTGCAATTTCTTTGGATATTCCTAGCAACAGCCAAGTATTTAATAATTGTTTGAATAAGCAGGTGATCATGAGAAGGCCCTTTTAATTCAGCAAAACTACCCTGCCTGATTAAATATGTGTTAATTCTTTCATCCATGAAGAATTTAGCTGAACTGAGCAAACAACGTGGAAGAAATAGAACATTTTTTGATATGGGTATCTATATATTTAAGCACATGAAGCCAATGAACATTCTGTTTTAAGGTTACTTTGGTGGTCACTTTTCCATGAAAAGCATCAAATTGTCCTCCTGTGTAACATCTATGGTCTCACAATACTGAATAGAAATTATCAGTCCACTTGAAGGCCCTATCCATGCAGATAGCTTAGGAGTATTTATAAAACATAAAACCCCCCATTCTTATGATTCTGATGGGAACAGTGCACTGGAAATCAAGCTCCACTAAGCTGAGGTGTGAGAAACAAGACCATAGACCTCAAGATATAGAAGGAGAATTAGGCTATTTGTTCCATCAAGTCAGCTCCATCATTCGATCATTGCTGATATATTTCCCAACCCCATTCTCCTGCCATCTACCCATAAACTTTGATCCACTTACCAATCAAGAACCTATCTTTGTCTTAAAACCATTCAGTGACTTGGCCTCCACAGATTTCTGTGGCAACGAGAACCGCAGATTCAATGCCCTCAAGCTGAAGAAATTCCTCATCATCTCAGTTATAAAGGGTTGTCTCTTAACTCTGAGGCTGTACCCTTGGGTCCTTGTCTTTCCCAGAACTGGAAACATCTTTTCCAAGTCCACTGTATCAAGGTCTCGTAGTATTCTCTAAGTCTCAACGAGATCCCCCTCATCCTTCTAAATTTCACTGAGTAGAGACCCAGAATCCTCAGCTGCTCCTCATGTGACGAGCTCTTCATCAACAGGATCATTTTTGTAAACCTCCTCTGGACCCCTTCCAAGGCTAGTACACCCTTCCTTAGATATGGGGCCCAATACTGCTGACAGTATTCCAAATGCAGTCTGACCAGAGCTTCATATGCACAGCAGTATATCCCTTCTCTTTTATTTTAGCCCTTTCAAAATGAACGCTAACATTGCATTTGCCTCCCTAACTGCCAATTGTTCCTGCATCCTGCTTTAACCTGAACAAAATCCTGAACTCGGATGTGTGAGTTCAATTATGTTTCAAATTTCCGAAGCCTTTCTCCACTTAGAAATTAGTCTATGGATCCATTCTTCCCACCAAAGTGCACAACCTCACACTTGTACATATTGTACTCCATCTGCCACTTTGTCCATTCTCCTCGTTTGTTCAAGAACGTTTGCAGGCTCCCACCTCCTTAAAACTACCTGTCCCTCCAGCTATGCCTGTGTTATTCTTTAAATTTAGCAACAATGCCCTCACTTCCTTCATCCAAATCATTAATGTATAACATGGATTATTGTGGCTCCAACACTGACCCCTGTGGAAATCTCCTAGTTACTGGCTCCCTCCCTGAAAAAGACCCTTTTATCCCTATTCTTTGTTTTCTGCCAGTCAGCCAATCCTCTATTCTTGCCCCTAAGATCATGACTATCTATCTTATTTAGCAGCAATTTGTCAAATCCAAATAGATTACATTCACTGACTCATTACCTCCTCTTAGAATTCTAACAGATTTGTTGGGCATGACCTCCCCCTTGACAAAACCTTGTGACTCGGCCCTAATTTACCATGCGCTTCCAAGTACTTGATGCAATTATTCTTAATAAAGGACTGTAAAATCTTACCAATGACCGTGATCAAGCTCCTCCTTAATGATGGCACTACAGTCACCTCTGCCCCCAACTCTTGAAACTCTGGTATGTTACTAGTGTTTTGCACTATGAAGACTGGTGCAGAGCACTTATTCGGGTTCTTAGCCATTTCTTTGGACCACTGGAAAAAGAAACTGGAGAAATGCTAGTGGTAGAACAATGTCCACTCTTGCCACTCTGTTACCTTTTTGTACATCTATCTAAAACACTTGCTTTTTTTTAATATTGTTAGCTGGCTTACCCTCCCATTTCATTCCTATTGCTTCTACAGTTGTTCCCTGGTTTTTAAAGACTTTCCAATCCTCCTGCTTTCCACTAATGTTCACCACGCTCTTTTGCTTGTACACTATTCTTGTCAGCCATGGTTGCCTCATCCTCCTGTTGGTATGTTGCTTCGTAGGGATGAATTTCTGCTGTGCCTCCCAAATTACCCCTAGAAACTCCTGCCATTGCTGCTCTACTTTGCTTGGCACCCTTTCCAACCAACTAGCCATCTCCTCCCTTGTGTCTTTGCACAGTAGTTACATTTTATTCACTAGTAATTCCATCACAGCAGGTTCAAGCGTCTCCCTTTCAAAACCATAGGCTGAATTCTGTCATATTATTGTCACTGCTCCCTAATCAAGTCTCATTACATGTCATTAAATTGCTTGTTCCTCAGAGGACTCTACCACAAGCTACCACAAAAAAATTCATAGGTATTCTTAAAATTCTTTTTCGTAGGATAAGCTAACATCCCGATTTTCCCAGTCCACCAGCATATTGAATGCCTCTATGATTATTGTAAGAGTGCCTTTCTTTTAAGCCTTTTCTATCTCCTGATTTATTTTCTTGCCCACATCCTGACTACTGCTTGGAGGCCTGTACATAGCTCCCTTCAGAATCTTGTATCCTTTGCAGTTCCTCTTCTCCACCCACACAGATTCTATGCCTTCTGATTGTATATCGCCTCTTGCTATCAATTTAACTTCATTTTATTCTAACAAGGCAACCCTGCCCATCCAACTGCCTGTCCTTTTGAAAGGACATATATCCTTGAATATCTAGTTCCCAGCCTTAATCCCTTTGCAGCCGTTTCTCTGTGAAACATAGAACATTGTACCTGCCTATTTCAATCTGTGCTACAAGCTAATTTATCTTGTTTCATGTACTTTGCACTTTTAAGTACAACACCTTCAGTCCAAATTTGATCACCCCTCCTTCTCATAGGAGACTATTTATCTGCTGTGCCTGAAGTTAGATTCCTGACCCTTGCCATACTCTCTGATTTATCACTTGTTCTGGAAACTTTAATAACCTCTCCTGAGCCCTCCTTCCGCTTTGACCGTTTCCATAGATTTCCTTGCAACCGACAGCCCTAGTTATGCTGTTCTCCAGGACTCTGGTCCCAGCAGAATTTGTATGGAGGTTGTCCCAACGGAACAGCTCCCTCCTTCCCCATCACTGATGCCAGTGTCCCATGAGTTCAAATCTGTTTCTCCCACATCAGTCTTTGAGCCACACTTTGAGATTATTTCATACTGTTGACCCTGTGCCAATTATCTTATGGTTCAGGTAGTCATCCAGAGTGATTACTTTTTTTGTTCTGCTTTTTAATTTCATCCATAGTTTCATATTCCTTCAGCAGAACCCCTTTCTACCTATATTGTTGGACCACAACATCTAGATCTTTCCCCTCCCTTTCCAAGTTGCTCCGCAGCCCAGATGAGATATCTTGAACTCGGACACAATGCATGCAACGTAGCCTTCAGGACTATTGATCCTGGCCACTGAGAGCAGAGTCTATTCCCTTGACAATACTGTTCCTAATTACAAATACATTTCTTTTCTCCTTCTTCTTGACAGTGCTATGATCAATTTGCTCAATTTCCCTACAGTTCCATTCTCATCCACACAGGGAGCAAAAGTCTCAAACCTGTTAAACAAGCTCAAGGTTCCTTCAGTCTACCTCTCGATCCCCTCATCAGCCTTGCTCATATTCATACCTTCATGACCCTGGCCACTGACTGAATTCAAAGTAGTTAATCTGATCACAGTGTCCAGGTGACTCTTTCCATCTCTGATGTGTCGCAGTATTCGAAGCTCAGACTCCAGGTTATCACCTCTGAGCCAGAGTTCTTCAGCAACCAATTCTTGTTACAGAAGAACCGTTTTGTGGTCCACAAACTCACACAACATGCAAATACAATACGTCACCTGGTCCTGCAGCTCAATTTTAAACTATTTTCAATTAGCCTATTTTTCTAAACAATTCAGAGATGTTATTACACACTGTAGGAGCAGGTACTTATTACTTACTTTGTTTTATTTTTAAATTACTACTTTTTTTTCAATCTGTAACCTGTAAGTATTTCACTAAACCCCCTAAATGCGTAGTTAAATTAGCAGCTGTAACCAGTCAATGAATTTATGGTTTCCCAGTACTGTCACTGTTTCTTTTCTGCTGGGCCTCCCATCCTGGGCTTCAGTTTATACTGTTAAAATATCTTCGAAACTGTGACCCAAAAAGCAAGCAAAAAACTCCTCTTCTTCTGTACCAAAGTCCCATATTGCCCTCAAAGTACTCAGGTTGTGCTCACTTCAGTTGTGATCTCATCTTCCTGAAAACAAAAAATGGTGGAAATCACAGCGGTTCAGGCAGCATCTGTGGAGTGAAAGCAAATTAGTGTTTCCAGTCTAAATGACTCTTCATCAGAGCTGATACGACTGCCTCTCAAATCCGACTCACTCGGGCTGTGTGCAACAGCAGATGTATCGGATATAATGGCAACTGCAGAAGCTGGAGAGTCCAAGATAACAAAGTGTGGAGCTGGATGAACACAGCACGCCAAGCAGCATCTTAGGAGCACAAGAGCTGACGTTTCAGGCCTAGACCTTTCATCAGAAATAGGCCCAAAACGTCAGCTTTTGTGCTCCTAAGATGCTGCTTGGCCTGCTGTGTTCATCCAGCTCCACACTTTGTTAACTCACAGCAGATGTGACCTCTTCTTCCTGACAGTGCACAGTTTACTAGTGTTGTGAAATATAACCAACTTACTTTGTTGCATGGCTAATGCCTGATCATGACCACTATGTAAGGTAAAATAAACTCGGACTACATTTCCTCAATGAACAAGAAAACAAAATCTGATCTATTATAGCAAAAAATTCCTCTATCATGTGGCAAAAGCAGATTATGAATTACTAATCTGCAAATTTAAACAATACCTCTTTTAAATCCCGATCTGCACACTTTCATTTACAAGCAGGACAGATGAGATAAACAATTTTTTTTAGGAATATCTTTGGTGGGAACACATAGGCCAAAAAATGAACAAAGTCTGTGGATCAAGAATATAATCAAGAAGTGGAATCAAGGTGATTCGCAAGCAGTTAGTTTTTGGTTTCTGGTGATGTCACAATGTTGTCAACTGCAGGAGTGGGCAGTTAGACGTGAATTAGAAGTTTTCGTTCTTTGCAGAGTTCATAGAGTTACTTGTTTTCCACTCATGGAGAGAGGGAGAGCAATCTGGCTTGCTCACAGGCTTTTCTAGTTCTCAATCAACTGCAATCTTTTCTCATCTCTGAGGCAGACTGCTTCTTAGAACCAAACTGTACTCTTTTCTCATCTCTGAGGCAGATTGCTCCTTAGAACTAATCGAAAACTATTGGTGGGCAGTTTCTTTCTTTTTCCAAACCAAGTTCGTCTCTCAAAAGTATCAAATGCAGCCTCTAAAAATGAATTACATGCCCTTGTGTAACCTTCTTTTACATGGTCAATGTCCTGGAAGTTACTGTCTCATGTCCATTGATGAGTTGTTGCAGTGCATCTTGTCGATGGTACATACTTCTGCCACTATGCATTGGTAATAGATAGATGGAATGTTGAAGCTGTTCTATGGGGTACCAGTCAAACAGGCTACTTTGTCCTAGACGGTGTTGAGCTTCTTGAGTGTCGTTGAGTTGCACTCAGCCAGGCAAGTGGAGAGCATTCTGTTCCACTCCTGACTTTTACCCTGTAGGTTTTCAGAGTGAGGAGGAGAGTTAATTGCCATGAATTCCAAGCTTCTAGCCTGCTTTTCTAGCCAAATATTTATACATCTATTCCAGTTTAGTTACTGGTCAAATGCTAATTCCTGGATATTGATAGTAGGACTCAGTGATGGTAATTCCATTAAATTAATCAAGATGAGATGGTTAAATTCTCTTTTGTCAGAGATATTCATTGTCTTGTACTTGTGAGAATATTACTTGGCACTTATCAGCCTTAGTCTGAATGTTTCCAGGTCTTGCTAGATTTGGACACAGACTGCTTCAGTATCTGAAGATTTGCAAATGCTAAACATTGTGCAAACGTCCCACTTCTGACCCTATGATGAAGGAAGAGTCATTGATGAAGCAGCCAAAAGTGGTTGGACCTAGGACACCACTCTGAGGATCTCCTCTTGTGACTTGATTAGCCTCCAGCAAATACAAACATCTTCCATTCTGCTAGCCATGACTTCAGCCAGTGGAGTTTTTTGCCTCAATTCCCATTGAGTGTAGTTGTGCAACCTTCTCTGCATATCATGAAAAGTGACTTGAATTGGCTGAAAGCTGGCATCTGTGATGCTGGGGACCACAGTAGGAGTCTGAGAATGGCTCCATTCGTCTGTTGGCTGGATATGCTTACAACTGTTTCAGTCATGTCTTCTCCACTGATCTGCTAAGCTCCCTCTTCATTGAGGATGAGAATATTTGTAGAGTTGCCTCCTGTAGTGAATTGTTTACTTGTCCACCACCATTGACAAATGAATGTGCCAGTTAGCTCTAATTTGTTGGTTGTAGGATTGCTTAGCTCTGTCTATTGCATGCTGCTTTTTCTACTTAGTGTGTAAGTGGTCCTATGTTGTAGCTACATCAGGTTGACACAATATTTTTAAATATACCTGTTGTGCCTCCAGGCATGCTGTCTTGCACTCTTCATTCAACCAGGGCTTTTTTCCTTGGGTTGGTGATGGCAGAATGGAAGGCATGACCATGTGGGAGACCATGGATCTATCAGATGACCAGGTGCCCTAATAATTCAAGTATTTTGAGGAAGGAAAATCTGCCATTCTTACTCAATCTGGCTTAATGTAACTCAGGAGTTGCAGTAACCTTGTTGTCTCATAACTACTTTCTGAAATGATAAAGTGAGCCAATTCAGTTTTATTTGAGAAAGTGGCTGAACACCACCTTCACAAGTGCAAATAGGGATGAACAATAACTTTTAGCCTTAGCAGCATTAATATTTCCTGAATAAATTTTAGATCAGTTACCTAATAGTCAGATTGGAGTTCTTTAATGGGCAGAGTTACTCAACAAGTGCCAAACATCATTAGATAGGCAGTTCAGTGCCTTGCCATAAACCATGAATGGTGTGAATCATGCTGCGTCAAGTGAACCCCTTTGCATTTTTTTTGGTTTAACCTATTTTTCTAATCAACTTGTTCAGAGATGTTATTACACACCTCTGGGATTTGACCCAGGGCCTCCCGGTCCAGGGGCAGCAAAACTACCACTGCACCAAAAGAGACTTTACATTATTGTTATCTGTACCTTCAGTTTTATCAAGCCTTTCTTATGCATAACTAACAATATCTGATCTGGCTGTCCATTTACCTTATCTGATCTCAGAGACTGCCTTTAATTCAATGTCACTCTTAGCTCTGCTGATAATAAACTAAGCCGTAACTTAGCTTCAGCCTTTGACACATCCATGAAGGTACCTCACTCTGGCATTTGTATACCTGCTGGGTGAATGTTATTGCACACAAGAAGTAATAAATTATGTTGCTGATTAACGTAAGAAGACTATGAGCAAATGCTACTTCAAACAAAGACTAAACAAAATCTCCGTTTCTGAGTGGCTGATATGTTTGGAAGACTTGTCACTTTTTGTATCAATGTTCCCAACACATTAGCAGTGATGAAGGCTTCCAGTCAGGTGATCTGCACCTTTATAAACCATCATCTTTTCACCACCCTTCTCCATATTTATTATATTACTCACAAAGAAAAGCTAAGCACTGTGGATGCTGGCAATCTGAAATGAAAACAAGCATTGCTGAAGCTATTCAGCAAATCAGGGACAATCCACAGAGAGACATGTTGGGTTTCTGGGTTCCGATGATGTGTATTGGACCTGAAGTATTAACTCTTGTTTCTCTCCCAGATTCTGCCACAGCCTGCTCAATATTTCCAGCACTTTATGTTTTCATTAACAAAGAAGTCTGTACAAATGTATGGAGTCTAGAGAAAGTTCACATCCGCTGATTCCTAGTATGAAAATATTATAAGAAAATGTTCAGCAGGTTTGCCCCATATCAAGTTGAATATGGACAATTGAGACGTGATCTTATTGAAACAGACCAGATCTTGAAGAAGTTGGGTGCTGAGAGGACATTTCCCCTTATGCAGGAGTCTGGAACTAGGGGACACGGTCTTAAAACTAAAAGTATCCGATCCAAAACTAAGACAAGAATTTATTTCTCTCAGAGAATTTCCTAAGAATATTGTATATTTCTAGAAGGCAGCTCCTCATTCTTCTAAATTCCAATCTGTACAAGCCCAAGCTACTGATTGTCTCCTCATAGGACAATCTGTTTGTCCTCAGGATTGACCGAATGAACCTTCTCTGGACTGCATCCAATTCCAGCATGACCACCCTTACATTAGAGGAATTAATCATGGACGATTTTAATCTTCATATAGATTATCATAGTCAGATTGACAGAGAACTATATGTGTGGGTCCAATGAGGGATTAGGCTATTTTGGATCCAATAATGTGTAATGAGGCAGGTTTAATAAATGATGTCATAATAAAAGGAGGCAGCAGCCATAACAGAGTAGAATTTATTATTCACTTTGGATTGGAGGAAACAATTGTGCTAAACTCAAGTAAGGGTAGTTACAATGGAATGAAGGCAAAGGTAGCTGGCATGGAGCAGGAAAGGAGTTAGGGACCAAAGGTGGTTGAGGAAAAATAGCAAATGTTTAAGAAAACAGTTCATGGTTCACAATAAAGAAATATCTCTGTGAATAGGAAGGGAAAGCCAGGGAAGTTAAGTGTAGCATCAAATTGAAAAAAAAAACATACAATATAGACTAAAATTACTGGCAGGCCAGGGGATTGAGAAACTTTTAAAAACCAATATAAAAATTACCAAAAAAATGAAGATAGAGAAGATAAACTTAGAGGGTAAACTTGAAGGTAGTATCAAGATGGATAGCAAGAGTTTTTTTGATACTTAAAAAGAAAAAGCAAGGCTAAAGTTAACATAGGCATATTAGAGAACAAGGCTGGGGAAATCATAATGGGAAACCTGAAAATGACAGAGAAGTTGAAGACTTCCATCAGTCTTCACAGTGAAAGACTCTAATAGCATTCCAAAATTACTGAATAATCAAAGGGCAAAAGAAGAAGAGGAAATAAATGCAAGAACTATCATTACAGAGAAATAAGGTTAGGAAAACCAATGGGGCTGAATCGTGTTAAGTCCCCCTGGGCCTGACAGGATGAACCCTGTTGAGGATGTTGAGTATTTATGGAAATAGTGGATGCACTGTTAGTAGTCTTCCAAGAAAAAGATCCTGAAAAAGTCCCAGAGAATAGAAAAACTGTCGATGTAGTATCTTTATTTCAAAAGGGAATTTGACAAAAACACAGGTATAGGCAGTTAGCAATAGACAGAAAAGTAGAGTCGAAACCACAATTAAATCAACTACAATTCTATCAAATGGTGTGTTCAAGGTACCAAATGGCCTATTCCTGTTTCTAATTCATTGGTTCTCATTTGTTCTTGTATTATGAACAGTTTACTGTTGACCTTTTTAATATGTGACTCAATGTTTTCTTTTCTTGAGCCTGAGCCAAGAATAATGACTTTACAATTTAATATTTTAGTAGATTGTTCAAAATGTTTAGAATCCTGTATTAACTCTTCAATTTTTAGCACTTTTTTCAATTGCTGATTTCTACATCGTGTCACCATATTCAGGCACCTTTTTGAGAATTCCTCTTATGAAACTTAAATCATTCACAGGATGAGGGTGTCGCTGGCTAGGCAGCATTTATTGCCCAGAGGGCAGTTAAGAGTCAACCATATTGCCGCAGATCTGGAGTCACAGACCAGGTAAGGTTGGCAGTTTCCTGTCCCTAAAGGACATTAATGAACCAGATGGGTTTTTAGTGACAATCGGCAATGGATTCATGGTCATCATTAGATTCTTAATTCCACATATTTATTGAATTCAAATTCCACTGTCTGTCATGGCAGGATTCAAACCCAGGCTCCCCAGAACATTATCTGGGCCTTTGGACTAACATTGCCTCCCTTGGCCCTTGAAAACAATAATTTGAGCAATTTTATGGGACAAATTTCCTACAAAGTGCTCATGAAACGTTCCTGATATGATCATTTTTTCTGGGAGTTCAGAAAGCCGTGAAGTATCTAGGTGCAGCTCCCCCTAATGGGAAGCTAGTGAGTGTAAAGTTCATAATGGAGTTAGTTTATATTTGGTATTCTATTTTATAAAAAACCAGCAAAGACCATGAAATGGGACTGTCTACATCCATCATTGCATCATCAACTGCCCTGGCACACTTACCAGGCAACAATCATTGGGAATCATTGAGTTGACATTAATGAATAATGAGCTATTTGTGGATTAATATTGTGCGTAGCCATTTGTATTTTTAACGTGTTTCCACCATTGCACTGTAGTGCCACATCCTTTAATGAAAATATGCACTTATCCCACCGAGCAATTTTCCTTTAACACATTTGGTAATCTCTACCCATGCACATTCCTTCATTGCCATCTGTCCAATATCTTCACTGATTTCAGGCTTCTTCTAACTCAAAGTCTTCATAGCCCTTCGTCTTAGTCATTCTCAATGTCAAATGTTGCTGATTAACCTATTCAACACAGATCATTACTCTTATCTTTTCTTCTCTAGCCATCAAAGGGAGGGGTTAAGTGTGCTGTCACACTTGATCACTGTTCAGTGATCCTTGTCATAAAGTTAGTGCGTGAGCATGTAATGTGGCAGGATTCAACTTGGTTATGAAATCCTCCACTACTTAAACATTGATTGGCTCACATAAAAAAAAATTATGACACAGAAGGAGTCCACTTGGTCAATCATGTCGTGCCAGCCAAAGTATGTCTATCTGCCTAGTCTAATCTACTTGAACTAGTCTAAACTGCTGCAGAACAGAGTTCTTCAAGTATACTTCCAAATATATTTCACATAGAGCCAGAATTGTACAGAATGGAAACAGCCCTTTGGTCCAACTTGTCCAAGCTAACCAGACACCCCAATCTGACCTATTCCCATTTGCCAGTATTTCGGCCATATCCCTCTAAACCTTTCAAATTCATATACCCATCCAGACACTTTGTAAATGTTATAATTGTTGCATCAAAGAAAAAACAGATCTGAGCTCTACGGATCCCTATTGGTAACAGTCTCCCAGTCACAAAACACCCTTACACCTTACTTCCTGTCTCTGAACCAAATTTGGAATCCAAAGGAAAGTGACAAATGGATCCTAAGGCTTTTACTTTTCTGACTAGCCTGATATGTGGAACCTTGTCAAAATCCTTGCTAAAATCCACATAGACCATAAACACAGCACTCTCCTCATCAACACTGCTGGTCATCTCAATAAAATTAAATTACCTTAGACAGACATGACAGCTTCTTGAATAATAACCATTTGAATCATGTACAAAGACAAAATTAATATTCTAACTTGTGTAAGGTGCCTTCAAGAAATACAGAGAGAAATGGGGACTGAAATAGTTGGACTGTTAAAAGAATGCCAACTTCCCAGTCAATTAGAGATAGTAAGAACTGCAGGTGCTGGAGTCAGAGATAACAAGGTGTAGAGCTGGATGAACACAGCAGGCCAGGCAGCATCAGAGGAGCAGGAAAGTTGACATTTCAGGTGAGGATCCTTCTTCAAAACTGGGGAGGAGGAAGGGAGCTTAGAAATAAATAGAGAGAAGAGGGGTGGGGCTGGAGAAGGTAGGTGTGATGGTGATAAGGGAGTGCAGAGAGGTAGTGGTGGGGATTGGCCAGTGAGGTGGGAGAAGCGGGTAGGTGGGAGAGAAGATGGACAGGTTGTGTCAGGTTAAGACGACAGGGATGAGAGGGAGGGTTGGACATGGGATGGGGCTGTGGGGTGGGGAGATTTTAAAACTGGTGAAATTCATGTTTAGACCATTGAGCTGAAAGCTCCCGAGGCAGAATATGAGGTGCTGCTCTTCCAGTTTTGCGGGTGGCGTCATTGTGATTTAACTTGTTATTTAGCGTAACAATTATATTTTAGAGCAATAGATATCATTTTGTCAATGAGATACCAGACGTGCGGTAAATATAGGTAGAAGAATTAGGACTACAATTTGACCCTGAATGTGATCTAACTCCCTTTGGACATGATATTGTTGCTGTAAACTGAGTTTTGTTACAGTTTGGCTGATTTGACATTGCAAGTTCAGTTTGATCAACCTGTTTTTGTTAAGTGACCAGTAGATGGCAGCCTACTTCTCCTAAACAAATTTTAATTGAACCCTCCATTCCATGAACATTCCAAATGCGAATTAAACAAAAACAACCATTTAATTACAGCATATATCGTAGAAACTGTACATCAGCCATGGAACATGGGTGATAACCTGATCATGTCTGGTATCGATTCAAATTAACTCTTTTGGACTGAGTGCAGGTACATGGGATTGGTGTAGTTTGGTGTTTGTTGGTCAGGATAGCCATGCTGGGCCAAAGGGCTTGTTTCTATGTATGATTCTATGATTTGAACATTTATGATGAAAATACCCATTTAAATCTTTTTGCAAGTGGGTGACAGCAGTTAATTTCAAAATGCATTGAAAGTCAATATCATCTGTCATCAATGTGACAATCTCTAATATCCATAGAACCCAGATTAGTGAAGCTTTGACAGTCTCTTAGTACCCAGCACACTCATAAGTCAACAGAACATTCGCACCACACAAGTGCCAGACAATGGTCATTTCCAACAAGAGAGAATCTAACCATCACCCCTTGATATTCAATGGTATCACCATCACTGAATTTCCCCACTGCCAAAGATCCTGAGGGGTTACCATTGACCAGATACCGAACTTGACTAGTTATATAAGTATTATAGCTACAAGAACAGGTCAGAGGTTAGGAGTCTTACAGTGAGTAACTCATTTTCTGACTCCTCAAAATTTGTCCACCATCTACAAAGATCTACGAGTCTTATTTGGCCCACAAATCCAAAATGTAATGGAATACTCCCCACTTGCCCAGATGATTGCAGCTGCAACATCACTCAAGAAGCTTGACACCATGCAGGAAAAATCAGCCCACGTGATTGGCAGCACATCCACAAGCATCCATTCTGTCTACCCCTCCCTCAGTAGCAACAGTGTGTACCATCTACAAGATCCACTGCAGAAGTTCACTAAAGCTCCTTAGACAGTACTTTCTAAACCCACAGCCAGCACCATCT
This sequence comes from Stegostoma tigrinum, assembly GCF_030684315.1. Taxonomy (NCBI): domain Eukaryota; kingdom Metazoa; phylum Chordata; class Chondrichthyes; order Orectolobiformes; family Stegostomatidae; genus Stegostoma; species Stegostoma tigrinum. The sequence goes on from NC_081376.1 coordinate 28,789,009, forward strand.
TGAAGGAGAGGGCAGCAGTTTCATAGGAACACCAACATGTTCCCCACCAAGCCACTCACCATCCTGAGTTAGAAATATATTGTCATTCCTTCAGTGTCAGTGGATCAAAATCCTGGAACTCCATTTCTAACAGACTGTAGTAGCTCAAGGTAGCAGCTCACCATCACTTTCTCAAAGGCATCTAAGAATGGTCAACGAATACTGGCCCAGACAACGATGTCTACATCCTGAGAGTGAATTTTTAAAAATCGTTTTGATGTAACAATCTAGTTGACTGTGAGTAAGCCCTGGCCCAACCTCCCCAGTCATCCCATCGTCACCCACTAAGAAAATTTTCCAATCACCTTCTTCTTTCTTCCCCCACCTTTTTTTCTTGCTCATCATCCTCCTCTCTCCTCTGTCTTATTTTCTGTCTCTTCTCCAGTCTTTCCATGCCTTTCAGTGCCATTTCACTTCATCCCTATCCTTTTCCTTCCCTTATTTCACTCTCTCTTCCAACATGGATATCTCTCCACTTGACTTCTCTCTGTCACCTTAATTGTCTCTCCATGCTAAACCTCTCTCTCCCAATCCACAAACCCACCTGCCCTGGTCGACCCATTGTCTCCACCTGCTCCTGCCCCACAGAAATCATCTCCACCTATCTGGCTTCCATTTTCTCCCCCTTGGCCCAGGAACTCCTGACCTACGTCCATGACACCACCCATGCCCTCCACCTCCACCAGAACTTCCAATTCCCCAGTCCTCAACACCTCATTTTCACCATGGACATCCAGTCCCTATAGACCTGCATTCCCCATGCAGATGACCTAAAGGCCCTCTGCTTCTTCCTGTCCTGCAGGCCCGACCAGTCCACCTCCACTGACACCCTCATCCACTTAGCCAAACTCATCCTCACCCTCAACAACTTCTCTTTTGATTCCTCTCACTTGCTACTGACAAAGCGGGTGGCCATCGGTACCCGCACGGGCTCAAGCTATGCCTGCCTCTTTTAGGTTATATGGAGCAATCCCTCTTCCGCACCTACACAGGCCCAAAACCCCACCTCTTCCTCCGTTACATTGATGACAATATCGGCGCTGCCTCGTGCACCCAAGAGGAGCTCGAACAGTTCATCCACTTCACCAACACCTTCCACCCCAACCTCAAGTTCACCTGGACCATCTCCAATACTTCCCTCACCTTCCTGGACCTCTCTGTCTCCATCTCAGGCAACCACCTACAAACCGATGTCCATTTCAAGCCCATCGACTCCCACAGCAACCTGGAATACACCTCCTCCCAGCCACCTTCCTGCAAAACTCCATCCACTATTCCCAATTCCTTCGCCTCCGCCACATCTGCTCCCAGGATGAGGCAATGCACTCCCGGACATCTCAGATGTCCTCGTTCTTCAAGGACCGCACCTTACCCCGCGCAGTGGTTGAGAATGCCCTCGACCATGTCTCCCGCATTTCCCGCAACTCATCCCTCAGACCCCGTCACCGCAATAACTGCCAAAAGTGAATCCCTCTGCTGCTCACATACCACCCCACCAACCTCCGCATCCAACGCATCATCCTCCGACACTTCCGCCATCTGCAATCCAACCCCACCACCAAAGACATTTTTTCCGTTGCCACCCTTGTCTGCTTTCCGGAGGGACCACTCTCTCCCTGACTCCCTTGTCCGGTCCACACTCCCCTCCAACCCCACCGCACCCAGCACTTTCCCCTGCAACCGCCGGAAGTGCTACACTTATCCCCACACCTCCTCCCTCGCCCCCATCCCAGGCCCCAAGAAGACTTTCCACATGAAGCAGATGTTCACCTGCCCGTCTGCCAATGTAGTATACTGCATCTGCTGTACCTCTTGCGGCCTCCTCTACATAAGGGAAACCAAACGGAGCCTAGGGGACCACTTTGCAGAATACCTGCACTCGGTTTGCACTAAACAACTGCACCTCCCAGTCGTGAATCATTTCAACTCGCTCTCCCATTCCTCAGATGACATGCCCATCCTGAGCCTCCTACAGTGCCACAACGATGCCACCCGAAGGTTGCAGGAACAGCAACTCATATTCCACTTGGGAACCCTGCAGCCCAATGGTATCAATGTGGATTTCTCAAGCTTCAAAATCTACCCTCCCCCCACTGCATCCCAAAACCAGCCCAGCTCGTCCCCGCCTCCCTAACCTGTTCTTCCTTTCAATTATCCCCTTCTCTCACCCCAAGCCGCACCTCCATTTCCTACCTACCAACCTCATCCTGCCCCCTTGACCTGTCCATCCTCCCCGGACTGACCTATCCCGTCCTTACCTGCCCAGCTACACTCACCTCTACTGGCTCCATCCCCGTCTCTTTAATTTGTCTGTCTCCTCTCCACCTATCTTCTCCTCTATCCATCTTTGATCTGCCCCTCCCTCTCCCCCTCCCCCTTTTCTGATGAAGGGCCTAGGCCCAAAACGTCAGCTTTTGTGCTACTAAGATGCTGCTTGGCCTGCTGTGTTCATCCAGCTCCACACTTTTTTATATCCCTCCCTATACTCGTCTTTGTACTTTCAACTACTCCCTCACCCCTTCTCTTTCTCTCTCTATATACATTTTATCCCCCGCTACCTCTACTACCTCTCCCTCTTACCTTTATATTCCTTGCTACTTCCTGGTCCCCTTTCCCATCCATCATTGGCTCAGTTATCCACCTCCCCTGACACTGCGATCCTTCCTAAATATTACATTCAATTATGATTTGCCACTTGTGAGGTCATGGGAAAGGGACAAATATTTAAGTATTCTAATTGCCTTCAGATTATATTTACTTACCTCAGTGTGCTATTTTTTTTCATGTACACAATGAAAATGGGTGGGAAACCTTGGCTTATAAACTGTTTTCTGCTGACCTCCTAACCAGCTCCCCAGTGAGCTAAATAAAGTCCTTTTGAGGCACAGCATTTGGCAGGCTCACTCACGGGCTTTAGAAAGAGCATGGTGTTTGTCACGGAGCTAAGATAATAGTCAACAGGGCAATGGTTCTTGCATCTCTTCTTTTCAATTGCAAGACTTGGACAATGTACATGCATTACATAAAATAACTCTTAAGTGTTCCATCTTTATCGTTTTTTATTCATTTGGAATGTAAAGTAGCAAGACAAAATTCCCAGATTCAAGATTCTTTAAAGGCTTACATGCATGGCATCAAGGGCATTTTTACTGTGTTGGTCATCTAGTTCACGTGGTGGATTCCCGCAAGGGATTAGCCTACAGCCAGCTGAGTGTGGAAATCAGCCTTGGACAGACCTATGTGGAGAAGAGATTTCATCATTTAAGGAGAGCGGAGTAAACTGTCTTCAGTACCATTGAGAATGGGACAAAGTCAATGCTTCCATCCATCCCTCCAGCAATGATTACATTTGCAGTGTTTGGAAGTTATTATGCAAATGAGACTTAGTCAACAATCACACATGATGTGACATCAACCTATGCTGTAAACTGGTCTTTCGTTAAAAACAAAATTACTTGCTGAACCATTGAAGCAAGGGAGAATCCATAACTTTTGAAGCTTATGAAGTTGTTTGAAAATGAAAAGAAATTGTAATTGGCAAAAGTCAGTACAATCTTCCATGCATTTTTTTCTCTCCCTGTTGCTGGTATACATACACTGAAAAATGTACTCATTATACATCTTGCCTGAACAGTCAGACAACAGGAGCTTCTTTGGACTAACAAAATGACTCATGTGGGCAAAACATTGCATCTACGCCCAAGCTTCTGTAAATAGTAATTCACTATCGTTGAATATAACTTTTCTTTTACATTCTTATTTTAGACAGTACATTTACAAATCAGATAAATAGAAAGTGAAACTTTTTTTTTCTAAGAGCGTTCTAGGTTATTCAGCTGGTCAAAAAGCAGTGATAATGAAAGGTATGTGATTCATAATTAGAAAGGGTTGTGCTATTCATGTTTATGGTAGCAAATATCTTAATGTTTTGGTATAAAATATGTTACTATAAATGTCAAATGTTTGATGCTTGTCTCTAACATTGTCCCAAGTAAAGATTCATGGTGACCTTCTATGCATGGCTTGTGCAACCCATGTTCGCTAATGTGTCTATTCTGTCCAATATCTAATAAGGTAGTGATCCTTCAATGTGACTGGGTCAAAATCCTGGAAGTCCCTCCCTAACAACATTGTGGGTCTACCTACAACATGTAGACCGCAGCAGTTCATGAAGGCAGCTCACAACTAGAAGGATTATTAGGGACGGGCAGTTAATACTGATCAGTCAGTGACACCCATGTGATATTTATAAAATGGACCCCATTTGTTCAGAATTGAGTATCTTGTCTTTCAGTTGTGTCATCAGCAGCAGTTCTTCAATCACTTTGAAACTGAACAAAATACTTGGTGAGTTGAAGCTAGATTTAAATCATTCAGCTGCTTTAGTTACAAAGTAACTATCAAACGAATGCCATTTCCTTGTGTTAGTCATCTCTCAACTGGTAACACTCTCATTCCTGAATTACTCCAAGACACGAGCATGCATTCCTGAGTTAACATTCCGGATCAATATTGAGGGAGTGCTACCCTAATGGAGGTGTGAACTCCCAAATTAAAAATTAAATGCAGGGCCTGTCTGTCCTTTCCGATGGAAGTAAAAGGTCCTATGGGCATATTTGAAGATGAGCTGGGAGATAGTGCCTTAATCAATAGTTACTCAGTCATCACAAAAACAGGTTATTTTGGCTTTATCACATTACTGTTTTAGGAAGCTGGCCACACTTCGAAAGGCACTTCTTTGGCTACAAAATGCTTTGAAACATCTAGAGTTTATGAAAAGCTCCATAGAAAATGCAATTCTTTTCATTTAACTTAATTCACATCTCTCCTCAAAAATAATGTAATCAGCCATTTTTAAGAAGCTTTTTCTTTTACGCTCCAAATTTCCTTCAAAACGATTATAACTTATGAATTTGGCTTTGTGCCTTTTTGATACCCATTCTTTTCCCCTTAAACCTAAAACCCACCACCCATGTTTCTTTTCCTATTTTCTCATGATGCAGCCAGTGTGAGATCTGCGCCACTTAATTCACTGTGGAGCAGGACAAGACACGCTCATGTTTCTTCTTCCAGTAGGTACATTGAGAGAGTTCTGTGATCAGGAGGAAGGAGATAGCTGAGTAAAGTCATGGCAGTCTGACATCTTGAAGATCGGTAAATTCTTTTATACTGACTGTGTGACATGAAGCCCACAAATAAATAACCTCTCAGTCATTCCTATCCTCCATTACAAAGGTCTTAGATTATAGTACATGGGAGAGTCTGAACAAACTGCCAACTTTGAATGAACTAAGACCATTAAGTTCTTTTAGAAATGTGAGACATCCCAGTAGTGATGGCATACCAGCCAAATTATTTCATCCCCGTGAGAACGCATCAACCAGAATCTGCTGGAGGCGTCAGAGAGTTTGCTTCTGGCCATCAGCATGTCTGAATCCAGCAGGAATGGCATAATCATCCTAAACTAGAAACATAGGGAGAAAATGAGAAATTAGCGACCCAATTCGCTGCTGAATGTGGAGCACAAAATTCTGTCAACTGTGTAGGTTCTTTCTTAAGCTGGTGCTTCACTCTAATTAGACCTGTGCTGTAGCCAGCAGGAAGATCTTTGAGAGTGTCTTCCTAAATTCAGTATACAATTGTCAGTGTGCAGGATGGCAGCATGGGCACCTGCCTTATTCATCTGGACCAGAAGAAGGCCATTGACTGAATATCGCACACCTAAATGATGGATGTGCTCTTTAAAATGGGGTTTGGGAGGGAATCTGCAAATGGATACAGCTGCTCTGCACGAACTATGTAGTGCAGTTTCAATCAATTTATGGGAATTGGAAGGGTTTCTGTTCAAGTCCAGAGTCACACTGTATTTCCTGTGAAGTCAAGATAAATCAAGGCAAGGCCTATTTGGTAACCAAGCTGACCAACAGCTCTGAAAGGAGCAAGTAGCCATTGTCAGACTAAAACTGAGCATGTGAGAATGATGCTGTCTCTCCATTGCGAGAAAAAACCTGATCATGAGTGAAAAGCACAGTTGATATGTGGCTTAGATCTGGTCCCTTCTCATTCTTGCACTGTGGTGATCCCCCAGGTCAGCTTCTGTTTTATCCAAATGCTGAAGATGGACCCTCTTCACAGGGACAAGATGTACAAACCTCTAGATAAAGGGCCAAGAAGTATATCCAACATAGCCCTTATCCTTATGGCCATCTTTTGGGTGCAGCTGTATCAAACTGTGCATAGACCTTTGGTCTCTAAGCACCAAATGTCTATATTCTGAGGTTCTAAATATCTTCATAATTGCAAAGGATGGGTCTGGCTACATTATTGTGGAACCCTCCAACTAATTGAACTGTGTCATTTGGAGTAGTTCATGCGGAAAAACACTTTTGACCACATGGTGTATCAGGCATTGTCAATGTCCTTGGGACTGTGTTGGAAAAAGATATGGTAGATGCTGTAGGTTAGTTCCTTGAGCAGACTGTCAAAGTAACTTGCCAGAACTTATAAACAGGCACCAAAACGTAGCTGGGCTGGTGGTGATAAAGACCCTTTCATATCTTTTCTCCCTTCCCAAAGCATTTCCATGTTGCCTTTGAGGTAGTTGTGTTGGGGAAGATGCTGCTATCCAATTCCTTATGGAAAGTGCCTTTATGAAAAGTATCTGGATGGAAATGAACATTTTTTGTGAGGTTCAATCCAAGCAGCTCTGAGACTGTATGCTGTCTGGACAGTTCCTCGGAAAGCTCACAGAGATTAAAATAAACTGGAGAAACACTATGAAAAATATTCTTTCGTCTGATTGAAATTTGCTTGCTACTCTTGACCAAAAGTTGTAGTCTGGCACATCCCAAAGTTCAGGTCTATTTCCAAGGAATGCTTGGCGCAGCCGTCACAGAGGTACAATGGGAAAAGGTCACTGCCAGTGGCCTTTCAGTCATTATACACTGAGAGGCTTGAAACTATAGAATCCCTCTGGCTGCATGCTTTACAAAGAATGCATTGTGAATCGAATTGAAAGTGTATTGAGGCAATTCAGACAGAACTTGATGTATGCAGGATTTTTAAAAATTTCTTGCACCTTCTGTAATTTCCAGTTTGAAATGTTTTTTGTTTAGGAATCTACACCTGATATGGAATGTAGCTTGTAAATATTAAGACAATCATAATCATAATAAGTGGAACATGCTTTGCTTTTGTTTCCTGTCTGTTTTCTTCTTCTCTTTGAAAGATAATCAATTGGGGTTACTTTCAGATAATTGCTAGAAGCTCTTTATGCGTGCGTGCCTATAACTGCAATTTGTTGTTTTTTCTAAGTAGCAGAACTACTCTGCAATTCAGTAAGTACAGAAATCATTGACCTTATTTCTTGGCAATTTAACAGCCTACGTAATAAATTACTTTGCACACTTTACCAAATTTTAACAGACGTGAATAATTATTTATGCTGTTACTGCTCGGATTTGTCGTGACTTATCTTGAAGTCAGTGCTGTAATCGTTATCACATTGAGACAGGCCAGTATTTGCTGCATCATGGACTTTGCCAAAAGCTAAAAATGAACCATGCAAGTTTATTTCTTTTCACAGGGCAATCCTTGTAGAAAGGTAAAAGCGTGGCAATATTCCCACAAATATGATGAGTCTTGTAAATTGTGATGATAAAAAACATTTTCGAAAAGAAAGCAGTTTATTGCAGCTTGCCATGTTTGTACGGAGAGATAATTGCACTGCTTGTATTTTGATGCATTGGGATGTGAAAATCCTTGATAGTTGTAAACAATCTTCCTCTACTGTTAAGGCAACATTCAGCTTCCTGCATCATCTTATTTTGTAACTGATATGGACTGAAGGATGATAAAGTGAAGTACACTGAAGACCATTTTCGGTCGAACCTGCATTGTCGGACCGGGGAGACACAGCAGGCTATTTGTTAGAAGAGCAGTGAAGTGACAGTGCGTTATTTGTCACTCACTGCAGGGCTGGGACCTCATTGGCTAGGCTATTCTTCCGCCCAGTTCGTAGTTTGACAGTCGATTGAATTTGTGCTGAGACTGGAAGCTAATCATTAAAAGGCACCGCTTACAATAAATGCTGTCTCACACCTCGCACTTTCACCCCTTTCGCAGCAAATGCTGCTGATTCACGTCTGAGAGACATTTCGAAAAGGTAAGGGCTGCCTGCTTTCTATGCTGCTGGAAATCTTTTCCCCGCTTCGGATGCAGGGATCGTGTTCACGAAGAAGCGGCAGCGGTTAACAGCCATCAGCCGGGAGCCGATTATTGATGCTGCTCTCTTCTTTATTTTGGTCGGGGGGGAGCCTGATCCCGGCGCGGGTTTCGGCTTCATCTCTTTCCATTCAGCAGGATCCGGCTGATGGTGGTTGCCGTACCTGGGAAAGGAGCGGACTGTGAGATCTGCCCCCTCAGCAGATCAGTTTGGTTTCAGTTTTTGTTGTTAGAGTGAACGGAGAATTCTGGCTAAGCCCCTCTGATGAACTGAAATTGCTGCTAGCTACCGAAGAAGCCATTTAATACGTTTCCTCATGCCAAACGTGGTGAATTAGTATAGTCCTGATCAGATCTAGGCAATCTTCAGTGTTCATGTGCTTACGTACGCTTTAAAGAGACTTGATTTATGGACAGGGTTGTTTGTTTTAAGTGCTCTGCCAAATATATATCTCATGCTTCTTGGAAATGCTCGCTAGAGCACTGTTACACTAAATTTCGAGCTGTCCAAGTCTTCGTGCCAAGTGCCAAATGCCCTGCCTTCTTGAGATTGCTTACAAGGCCAAAACATCACATGAAACCTCCATGGAGATAGGGGGGGTGCAACTAATTCTTCCTTCAAAAGTAAAAATTGCTTGCCATCTGGTGTGTGGAGCTACCCTTCACCAAAAGTTGTAGTCTAGCCCATATCCCTCCAGACCTTGTTTTTCTTAGCACTTCTGGACCCCACTTTGTACAGAGAGAAGACTTGATTTATTTCCCTCTTTTTGCTCCTGTTTTCTCCAATTCCAAATCTTGTCCATCAGAACCACTTCTTCACCCCAGTCTTCCTTGGTCTCACCCATCCAAGCCAACTTAATTAGAGAGTTTGCAGACTCTCAGATCCTACAGCACAATATCTAAGTAAGAGTGAGAGATGGATCGCAATGTGGGTTCACATTATAACTGGTCTCCTCTGCATTGAAACATGCAATCCTCCCTTTCAAAATCTCAATCACTTCACCCTCTTCAAAAACACATCCATCCACTCTCCTTGCCAACAGCCAATCTAATCATCCTTTACTCCTCAGAAACATTGAACTGATTTTCTTTAGCAGCCCTTTCAAGATGGGCTGGGAGGGGAAAACTTTATAAAATGACATTGGGTTAGATATTTGGTGCCTTCCTGCTGCTGTGAGATATTCTCAATGGTGGAAGGAGAAGCCCTGTAGCTACATGTCTCCATTCAATGGGAAGCCAATTAAACTGTTTATGTGGCTAATGAAAGACCATTCTTCCTTCTCTAGCCCAGGGGAAAATGTGGGTCCTCTTGTTGTGTAGTGATGATGTCCCTACTCTTGGACCAAGAGGCCAGGGTTCAAGTCCCACCTGCTCAAGAGGTACTTCTCTGAACAGGTTGATCAGAAAAAAATGTTTAAAAAAACACATTATTCCACCTATGTAATGTTATCTGCTGCAAAAACATTTATCCATGCCTTTATTACTACACACTCAACTATTCCAATGTTTTTCCCACTTGCCTTCTAATTGCCACAATCTCTAAATATTACCTTATCCAGATGTGGTTGCTCATATATTAAGAGTTAGAGTTTTATTTTCAGAACCTTTCAATTGGCTTGTTTTCCTACTTCCATACCATTTAACTCTGGGGTCGGTTTGGCTCCCTTATAATCTTATAGAGTCAAGAAGTCACACAGCATGTAAACAGACCCTTCCATCAACTAGTCCACGTTGACCATATTCCCAAACAAAACTAGCCTCACTTTCCTGCATTTGGCCCATATCCCTCCAGACCTTTCATGTACTTATCCAAAATGTATTTTTAAATGTGGCAGCTGTACCTGCATCCAGCACTTTCTCTGGTAGTTCATTCCACATACAAACCACTCTCTGTGTAAAAGAGATGCCACTCATGTCCTTTTTAAATCTTTCTCATCTCTCCTTCAAAATATCCCATCTAGTTTTGAACTTCCCCACTCTAGAAGAAAGACACTTCCTATTCACATTCTCTACACTCCTCATGATATTATAAACCTCAATAAGATCACCCCTCAACCTCCAATGAAAAGAGTCCCAGTTTATCCAAGCCAATTTTGTAACTTTTACTCTCTATTCCCAGCAATATCCTGTCTACATGCTACGTTTAGCGAAATTCTTGCAGAGGCACAGGCTTGCTTTTATATGGTTTGGTTAGCTCATTTGGCTGAATAGCTGGTTTGTCAATGCAAAGTGATGCCAACGGTATGAGTTCAATTCCAGCTCTAGCTGTGGTTACCATGAAGAGCTGTCCTTTTCAACCTCTCCCCTTAGGTCAACCATAACCATTCATCTCTGTCATGGGACAGCAGCTCTCTGGGACTCTAGTGACTACTTTTTCACTGACAATGCCCAACCCTGCCTTATCACTACCTCTAGACTCTTCTGCTGTTGTAAAATTATCAGTCAGCTTATCTGACATCCAGAACTGGATAAGAAAAGGATAACAAGGTGCAGAGCTGGATGAACACAGTGGGCCAAGCAGCATCAGAGGAGCAGGAAGACTGACATTTTGGACCTGGACCCTCCTTCATTTTCTGAAGAAGAGTCTAGGTCCGAAACGTCAGCTTTCCTGCTCCTCTGATGCTGCTTGGCCCTGCTGTGTTTATCCAGCTCTACACCTTGTTATCTCAGATTCTCCAGCATCTGCAGTTCCTGCTATCCCTGTATAAGAAGAAACTTCTTTCAATTAAATATTGAGAAAGTTGAAGTTGTTGTGTTTGGTTCCTGCTCCAAACTCCAATTCCTATATACTAGTTTCATCCCAGTCACTGGCCATGTCTGAAATCACGTCAGTCTGTTCAGAACTGTGTGTCATATTTGATCCTGTGATGAATGCCTAAACTCGTATATGCCAGCTCTCAAAACCATGTTTTCCCACCTCCATAAGATCACTGAACTTCTCTCTTGTCTCACTCATCTGCTCCTAAGAACCTCATCCACAGTTGTTTCACCTCTAGGCTTGATTATTGAAACACACTCTTGGTTGGTCTTCCACATTACCCTGTGTAAACGTGAAGTCATCCAAAACCCAGCTCCCCTTTCCTTAACTCAAGACAAATCCTGTTCCCATATTACTGCTGTGTTTATTGATCTTCATTTACTTCTAATAAAGCAATGTCTTGATTTTGAAATTCTTAACTTTTTGTTTTCAGATCCCTCTGTAACCTTGCCCTTCCCTGCCTCTGTAATCTTTTCCAGCACCACAATCTTCCAAGATATACAGCAGCTTGCCCACATACATTTATCATTGGTACAAACTACACTCACGGGCTAAATGCATTGCCAGCTGTTCAGCCATCACCAGCCAAACATATTGCAACACATTCATTGGCACAATTCCCCTTCTCTTGCAGGAGAAAATACCAAAATGGTGCAACAAGAGCTCTCTGGAAAGGGACAAGCATGCCTCCTTGTCCTCATCCCAGTGGAGGAAATATTTCTAGCCATTGTTGGAATGTGCATTAGTAAGATCAGGATCGATCTGTCCTCCAGGAGGTCAATATGATTTTTATCCCACACTCTCTTCTGACTTACAGGGTGCTGATGGTACAATCATGACTCTTCTACAGATTAAACCTTGCCCTTGCCAGTCCACCATCTCAAACCTGTCTAGACCGCCTGTCTACACCTTGTATTTTTTATCCTTTCTGATACCCAAAAGGTTCAATCCCTTCAGGCAGTGAAGTAACATTAAGAAGAGTAACAATGAATGCACACTACCAGCACTTTAGTTCACACTCAAAGCCATCAGTTCAGATACTGACACTGTGCTTCTTGGGAATGGACTAGAGTTAGAATCTGCATGTCGCACCTGTTAATCATGAGTGCACTGCAATTGGGTAGGTGACAGAAGATAATGCAGGTATCGCTTGTCAAAGGGAGAGAACTTGAAAATGGGATGCCCTGTAGACCACTCAGATATGAATTCTGATTTGGAAGCATGCAACAGAAGGCTGATGAATATACATTGTAAAATGTTTGATGAAGTGTCTGACACTCCAGAAAGCCCGTGCCAATGTCCCAGATAAAGGAGAAGTTCAGCACCAACACTGTGCAAGGCTTTGGGGCCCATTATTTTTCAGCCTGATAATGAAGACCAATTAAAACAATTGTAATGTAACATCTCCTGGTCAATGTCACAGTGTGTATTATGGCAAAAGCAACACCTAGAGACTGAGTATTGCGGGGGATACTCAGATGAACACTGTGAGCAAAGGAGCTGTAGAATAGCCCACCATTCTGTCCCCCAAGAGATCAATATGATGGTTAAAGAGCTACTTCTTTGGAATAGCAGTGGCTCGATAGAGTTCTTTCACATTGTCCTCTCTCAGGAAGACAGCAGTAAATCATGAATTCCCACTACGCATCCCAGATAGTGCAGTCTGCAGGCAGGCACAGCAGGGCCAGAGTTGATCAACGTCATAGAGTCATGCAGCATGAAAACAGACCCTTTGGTCCAACCGGTCCAACCAGTCCACACTGAACATAATCCCAAACTAAACTAGTCCCACCTGCTTGCTCCTTGCCTATATTCCTCCAAACCTTTCCAATTTGTTTATTTATCCAAATGTCTTTTAAACATTATGATTATATGCGCACCTGACACTTACTCAGAAAGTTCATTCCACATGCAAACCAACTTCTGTGTTTAAAAAAAAAATTGCTCCCACGTCTTTTTTAACTCTCCTCTCACCTTAAAAATATGCCACCTGGTCTTGAAATCCTAGGGAAAAGACAACTAACATTAACTCTATCTATTCCTATCATTATTTTATAAACTTCCATAAAGTCACCTCTCAAACTCCTATGCTTCAGTGGAACAAGTCCAAGCCTATCCCACCTTTCTTTATAACCTTGCATGCGCAGCAACATGCTGGTATATCTCTTCTGAACCCTCTCCAGCTTGATAATATCATCTTGCAAGGCTATCTACAGTGTCCCCACTGAAAGTCATCAGCTTTCAGTCATGGTCCAGTACTGAGGTAGCATTATGTAGGGTGTTAAGACAGCTACAAAGGGAATGTACAGGAGTGTGTTATATAAGGTATTGCTTCTGAAAGGGTCAGTGTTGGAAATTTTATTAAACTTCACCCAATCTGGCTTGAATGAAGAATCAGGCAGTCTTGCACTAGCTCCTGATGGTATCAGAAGTGACATATCTGTCTTCTGATAGTCTGAAGGAATTATCTCAAACTAGTCAAGACGACTTGTATCCATTGCTATTTTGCAATAAACTGCCTCTTGTGTAAAACAAGTTCCTGTTAAGATTCACCACTGGTCTATTTTCCATGTTGATAGTTAGACAGGCCCTCAAGTGCAGCATAAAAAGGAGGATTGAAAGGCTTCTTGTTATACAATGGTAATGTCTCTACCTCTGTGCCAGGAGACCTGGGTGCAAGTCACACCCACTCTAGAACTACGAAATAACATTTCTGAATAGTTTGAATAGAAAGTACCTAAAAATGAAGATTGGGCTAAGGTCCTACTGAACTAGGAAGCCAAGCAGTCTTTAGTCTGGTTAGTACTTATACAGGACACAACCTGGGAATATGACATGTAGTAGGTTTTAAGGGCTCTTGTGGCACAGTGATAGTGCCTTTAACTCTGAGCCAACAGGTCTGGGCTCAGTCCAACCTGCCCTAGAGGTGTGTCACAACATGACTGAACAGTTTGATTTAAAATATCTGCAGAAGAGGGTTGGTGGAAAATTATCAACCATCTAGAAACAAAAACAGCAGGGTTAGCTGATTTTTGTGTTTTTAAAATGTGATTTTATATGATTCATTCAAAAAAGAACTTATTTTGTGATGGCAGAGATAATGGGAACTGCAGATGCTGGAGAACCTGAGATAACAAAGTGTGGAGCTGGATGAACACAGCAGGCCAAGCCGCATCTTAGGAGCACAGAAGCTGACGTTTCGGGCCTAGACCCTTCATCAGAAAAAGGGTCTAGGCCCGAAACGTCAGCTTTTGTGATCCTAAGATGCTGCTTGGCCTGCTGTGTTCATCCGGCTCCACACTTTGTTATTTTGTGATGGCTTTTAGTTTTACATTGTTGTCAAGCTAATGCTGAAGTAGTTAGTGATAGAGGGAATGTATATGCCAAGAATTGGATTGTCGTTACTGGGATTGCACCTTGATGGGTTTTTCACAGGCCAGAATGGGGTGACGTTATTGCCTCCTTCTTTCCTTTTCCCCTCTTTACCTCGATCTCCTCTGCCTCATGCTCTTGCCTTATAACCATTGGGCTATTTCTTCTTGTTATCAAGTCCATGCAGCATGTCACAAACCATTGTGAATCTTGATACTTGCCCTACCCATGATGCTGCACCCCTCCACAGCATCCCTTGTGACCCACCATTCGTATGTCCCATCACAATCCCCGTGGTAGTGTGTCTTGCATTCTCTGCATGTTTTGCTGATGTTCATGGGACCCTCACAGAATTCATCAGCCATTTCAGTGGATAGTTCTCTTTGACCAGTAACTTCTCTTTGGTTTTCCACAATATTTGAAGTACACAATGGACTGCCACAAAATTAAGCCATCGTGATTATTGCCGGGATATTAGGCATTGATGTGCATAATTCATTGCCAGTGGTCACACATCAGCTGGATGTTGAGGGTGTGGAATCACTTTTGGCTTCAGTTTAGCAGAGTTGTCAAACAGTGCCGACAGAGTGATGTAACATCTTAAGCCATTAGGAAGCCACAGGATCTCTCCAACTTGTTTCTTCTTTGGAAGAAATGTAGTTTTTTTCTACTTTAATTAGAGGGTATTGGTGAGCAGAGATCTGCAAGATAAGACAGAAATCTGCAAGATTTTGTAAAAAAGGTTCTAGTCAAGTCAGATAGATAAAAGCTTGCCATCCTAGTTAAAGCCACTGGTAATGATGTTCTTATTTTAACCTGAAGTTACAGTGTGGCTGCAACACATGGAAAATATCAATGAGAATGTCTTTACTGAACTGCAGATATGTGAAACATGGCTCCCACTCGAGGCTCTGATTTCGCAAGATATGACTGATATTAACACAAATAAAACAGAATATTGTTAGCATGGCAGATGCCCTATTACTGGGCCAGAAACCAGTTGGATATCCAGCAGCTCAGCAATCTCAGCAGTTTCACAGGAAATGGAGGGCCTTGTTGGCATTGTGCTTAGCATGGAGAATGCTATGGCAGCAGGATGGTCCTCCATTAAAGTAAGTAGAATACATCAGGTAGATCAGGGTGGAGAGGATTAGGTTTGGTTAGTGTGGGATGAAGGGAAGCCCCTCCATGGATTCGGACTGCCTGATTAGAGATGCCCTCTCCACTTCTGTCCCAGCAGGAAGACTACTACGGATCACCGGCTGCTCTCCCATGCAATAGAGAACTCATTCACCTCAAACAGAATGTTACTGGAGATGGGAAGAGGCTGTTAATTGGGGACTTAAATTATTCAGTTAGCTTCCAGGAAAGACAGCCAGTTGCTGAAAATTACCATGGTGGCAGGAAAGATGAAGGGCCTTCCCCACAGTTTTCTTTTGGCCTTCCCTCACGATTTTATGGCCTCTCAGTCTCCCAGACAATTTACAGTCAGCTGGTAAAACCCCACTTCCAAGTATACTCACAGAGAAGGAGCCCTGATTAATCTAGACCAACAGTAGTGGGGGCTAATTTTAATAGTTTCATTGCAGTTTTGGCCTGGATCGACTATCACAGTACGCTGCAAGAACCGAAAGTAGGATCTAATTGGTCTTGGTGGTTCAATAGCACACTGGATTATATTTTAAAAATTTCCTGTATGTCCTGGCACCACACTGGGTCAGGACGGTTCGGTCACTTACACCATCCAGGTCTTGTGTATATGAACAAACAGGCCAGTGAGCAAATCGTTGAAGGATGTACTAAGTGAGGCGGTGAGCAAAGCAGCGAGGGAAAAGGCCAGTTCAGCTGCCAGTAGTAAAATTGCCAAATTTATCTTGCTGCTTTCAAGTGAGGGCTTGGATTAAGGAGTCTGTGTCCAATCCACATGTAGGTGCTGCAGCTAATGTCATCATGGTGTACCTGTTATCGCTTCCATCTGCTTGCTTGCCCCACTGACACCCCACCTTGCCCTCCCTCACCAACTCACTTATCATTCCCTTCACCAGCCCCCTCGTGCCTCACTCACTTCTCCTCTAGCTTGCTGATTCCCTCGACACAGCGCTTGCTTCCCAGCTCACCATGCTGCTTCAGTGGGCAGTAGATGCTGCCTCCTCATGATTCCCTCGATGGCTGTTTGCTGGCACACTCATCAAACCCACAGTGCTTCCCTCAACACTTAGCTTGCAGGTCCACTATATATGTGATCTGAACACTTCAATAAACAAAGCTTGTACCTAATTGCATCTTAATTTCTTTTTCTTTAAAAACTCTGCTTTCTGTGTTACAGTTAGTAAAATTTGTGTTCTTTGATGCAGGAAACTGTCTGTGGTATCACTGACAGTGACAACACAGGCGCAAAGAATCATGGCACATGAGTGCACTCCGTGCAGATGTGTTGGCAGCAAAAGCAGCTCCCAAAATTTAATTATAACTGTTCGTATCTATAGATAATAATTGTTATTATCTGAAGACGAAAATGTGGCCCATCCCCTAATCTCAACAATTCAATGTGACGCAAGCTAATGAAAAAGAGGCCCAGATTCCCCAAAATTAATAGTCAAACATATTCAAAATATTGCAGGACAAAATATTTTTAATTTTCCATTCGCCCTTGGAAAACGAAATAAAGCATTATAACTGGATAATCCAATGTGAAGCCCTTTCTAAATATCAGTTTGACTTTCAAATGTCAGTGCACTACAGGGATGACTGTCTTGTCAGAATCTTAACTCCTGGACCGTGATGTTTCTGCTCCTGTATCCTTATTCAACATACATTAAACACATAAGAAAATGTATCTTCACATTTAAAAAAATTCTGTGCACAACAACTAAGCTTTTGCACTTGCTACAGAACATGGTTCATCAATTTAGACTTTGCAGGAGGCAACATGGATGCGAAATCAAGAACTGTTGCACATTTATTTAAGTTGAACTATTCCACATTTCATTTTGAAATCTTCACATTTAAAAATATCCCTCGTGCACAGGCTGTATTGATGGTTTTGATATGGATGCTACAATCATTTCATTGTTTCTGATCCAGAGAGGCGGTAAAAGGCTCAAATCCCAGCAAGAAAGCTGCCCGTTGACTCAGTTTGGGTAGATAATGATGCACCACAACTCTAGCTTGTGTAGGACGATGAAAATGACACTGCCAAAATGCCACTACAGTTCCCATGCTCTGATTAGAATAATCTGACCACAGTATTTGCATGATATGAATGAATAATTGTGTTTCAGAACGGTATTGAAATTCTGCTCTGGCAATTTTTGAGACTCATTTAGCTTCCAGCTGGGTTTCAATTGTGCCACCTGATTTAGTTATCTGTTTTATCAACCCTGGAGGGCATTTTTCAGAGCACTGCTTCAGGAGCAGCAGTCTGCAATATGAACATCAAATTCCATGTTAATAGCTTAACTGTATTTTTTTTGCTTGTGTGGCCTGTTACAATCTCATCTTTTTACAAAGCCACAATACTTGGAAATATTCATGTTATGACTAGCGAATAAAGGAGGCTTCAGTGTTTATCTCCAGCGTCTGCTTGGTAGGTATGCTGCTGTGTTTTCTGCCACATTGTGTACTTTGACCCAATGATACTTGAGAAAATTTTTGTCATTGTGTCCAGTTGATGAATCTGAATTTTCAGAAGGCTGTTATAGAATGGCTGTGCTGAGTTTTCAAAATGAGCATAAACTTTGATACTGTCCAAGAGGCCATAGCTCAACACAATGTGCTTACCTAAGCTCAAGGCATAAGTTCCACATGAAGCAACAGAAGAGCTCAAGATAACAAAGTGTGGAGCTGGATGAACACAGCAGACCAAGCAGCATCTTAGGAGCACAAAAGCTGATGTTTCGGGCCTAGACCCTTCATCAGAAAAGGGGAATGGGGAGAGGATTCTGAAATGAATAGGGAGAGAGGGGGAGGTGGACTGAAGATGGATAGAGGAGAAGATAGGTGGAGAGGACGTATGGGTGGGGAGGTAGGGAGGGGATAGGTCAGTCCGGGGAGGACAGACAGGTCAAGGGGGCGGGATGAGGTTAGTAGGTGGGAAACGGAGGTGCGGCTTGAGGTGGAAGGAGGGGATAGGTGAGAGGTAGAACAGGTTAGGCAGGCTGTGACGAGCTGGGCTGGTTTTGGGATGCAGTGGGGGAAGGGGAGATTTTAAAGCTGGTGAAATCACGTTGATACCATTGGGCTGCAGAGTTGCTGAAAATGAGTTGCTGTTCCTGCAACCTACACGTGGCATCATTATGGCACTGCAAGAGGCCCAAGATGGACATGTCATCTAAGGAATGGGAGGGGGAGTTGAAATGGGTTGCGACTGGGAGGTGCTGTTGTTTACTGCAAACCAAGCATAGGTGTTCTGCAAAGCAGTCCCCAAGCCTCCGCTTGGTTTCCCCAATGTAGAGGAAGCCACAACGGGTACAGCGGATGCAGTATACCACATTGGCGGAGATGCAGGTGAACATCTGATTAATGTGGAAAGTCATCTTGGGGCCTGGGATGGGGGTGAGGGAAAAGGTGTGGGGGCAAGTGTAGCACATCCTGCGGTTGCAGAGGAAAGTGCCGGGTGTGGTGGGGTTGGAGGGGAGTGTGGAGCGGACAAGGGAGTTGGGGAGAGAGTGGTCTCTCCAGAAGGCAGACAAGAGTGGGGATGGAAAAATGTCTTTGCTGGTGGTGTTGGATTGTAGATGGCAGAAGTGTTGAAGGATGATGCGTTGTATCCGTAGGTTGGTGGGGTGGTACATGAGGACTAGGGGGATTCTCTTAGGGCAGTTATTGCGGGGACGGGGTGTGAGGGATGAGGTGCGGAAAATGCTGGAGACACAGTCAAGGGTGTTCTCGACCACTGCAGGGGAGGGGGGTTGCGGAAGTTGCGGTCCTTGAAGAAGAAGGACATCTGGGACGTGCGGGAGTGGAATGCCTCATCCTGGGAGCAGATGCAGTGGAGCCAAAGGAATTGGGAATAGGGGATAGAATTTTTGCAGGAAGGTGGGTGGGAGGAGGTGTATTCCAGATAGCTGTGGGAGTTGGTGGGCTTGAAATGGACATCGATGTCCATTGCGAGAATGCCCTCAACCGTGTCTCCCGCATTTCCCTCACCTCATCCCTCACACCCCGCCCTCGCAATAACCGCCCCAAGAGAATCCCCCTAGTCCTCACATACCACCCTACCAACCTCCGGATACAACGCATCATCCTCAGACACTTCCGCCATCTATAATCCAACCCTACCACCCAGGACATTTTTCCATCCCCACTCTTGTCTGCCTTCTGGAGAGACCACTCTCTTCACAAATTCCTTGTCCGCTCCACACTCCCCTCCAACCCCACCACACCCGGCACCTTCCCCTGCAATTGCCGGAAGTGCTACATCTGCCCCCGCATCTCCTCCCTCACCCCCATCCCAGGCCCCAAGATGACTTTCCACATCAAGCACATGTTCACCTGCACATCCGCCAATGTGGTTTACTGTGTCTGCTGTACACCGTGTGGCTCCCTCTACATTGGGGAAACCAAGCGGAGGCTTGGGGACCACTTTGAAGAACACCTACACTCGGTTCGCAGTAAACAACTGCGCCTCCCAGTCGCAACCCATTTCAAAACCCCTCCCATTCCTTAGATGACATGTCCATCTTGGGCCTCCTGCAGTGCCATAATGACGCCACGTATAGGTTGCAGGAACAGCAACTCATATTCCGCTTGGGAACTCTGCAGCCCAATGGTATCAATGTGAATTTCACCAGCTTCAAAATCTCCCCTCCCCCCCACTGCAGCCCAAAACCAGCCCAGTTCGTCCCAGCCTGCCTAACCTGTTCTACCTGTCACTTATCCTCTCCTCCCACCTCAAGCCACACCTCCATTTCCTACCTACTAACCTCATCCCGCCCCCTTGACGTGTCCGTCCTCCCCAGACTGACCTATCCCCTCCTACCTGCCCACCCACACTCTCCTCTCCACCTATCTTCTCCTCTATCCATCTTCAGTCTGCCTCCCCCTCTCTCCCTATTTATTTCAGAATCCTCTCCCCATCCCCCTTTTCTGATGAAGGATCTAGACCCGAAACATCAGCTTTTGTGATCCTATGATGCTGCTTGGCCTGCTGTGTTCATCCAACTCCACACTTTGTTATCTTGGATTCTCCAGCATCTGCAGTTCCCATTATCTCTGATCACAACAGAAGACCTCTGTGTGAATGACATTTACTTAGCAAAATACTGGACAATTTATGTTAGGTTGTATTATAATTAACATTATTGAGTTAAAAGCTGCAACAAAATCATGTATAATTTCCTAAATTTGGCATCCAGCCTCAGATGGGTTGCAGTTTCACCCAGCTGAACATTACCTTCATTACAAGTCACCATAATAAATTCCATATCCTTCCGGTCAATTCGATCCTCTCCCTCAGATAGCATCTTCGGAATGGCTAACTTGTTTGTTATGCCTAAACTGATTTCCAACCACGTATCATCATCCTAACAGAAATGCTGCGCTATCCCTCTGTGAAAGTCCCAGATGACTGGAAAATTGCTGTTGTTGTTTAAGAAAGGATCAAGACAAAAGATGCAAAATTATAGGCCCATTAGCCTAACCTCGGTTGTTGGTAAAATTCTAGAATCCATTGGTAAGGATGAGATTTCTAAATTCTTGGAAGTGCAGGGTCAGGTTAGAACAAGTCAACATGGATTTAGCAAGGGGAGGTCGTGCCTGACAAACTTGTTAGAGTTCTTTGAAGAGGTAACAAGTAGGTTAGACCAGGGAAACCCAGTGGATGTTATCTATCTAGACTTCCAAAAGGCCTTTGATAAGGTGCCTCACGGGAGGCTGCTGAGTAAGGTGAGGGCCCATGGTGTTCGAGGTGAACTACTGGCTTGGATTGAGGATTGGCTGTCTGACAGAAGGCAGAGAGTTGGGATAAAAGGCTCTTTTTCAGAATAGCAACCGGTGACAAGTGATGTCGCGCAGGGTTCAGTGTTGGGTCCGCAGCTGTTTACTTAATATATTAATGGACTGGAGGCATTCTGGCGAAGTTTGCTGATGATACGAAGATAGGTGGACAGGCAGGTCGTACTAAGGAGGTGGGAAGCTGCAGAAAGATTTAGACAGCTTAGGAGAGTGGTCCAGGAAATGGCTGATGAAATTCAATGTGAGTAAATGTGAGGTTTTGCACTTTAGCAAAAAGAATACAGGCATGGACTATTTTGTAAACGGTGAGATAATTCGTAAAGCAGCAGTACAAAGGGATCTGGGAGTGTTGGTCCAGGATTCTCTAAAAGTTAACTTGCAGGTAGAGTCCGTGATTAAGAAAGCGAATGTAATGCTGTCGTTTATCTCAAGAGGGTTGGAATATAAGAGCAGTGATGTGCTTCTGAGACTTTATAAAGCTCTAGTTAGGCCCCATTTAGAATACTGTGTCCAATTTTGGGCCCCACACCTCAGGAAGGACATACTGGCCCTGGAGTGTGTCCAGTGGAGATTCACATGGATCATCCCTGGAATGGTAGGTTTAACGTACGATGAACAGCTAAGGATCCTGGGATTGTATTCATTGGAGTTTAGAAGGTTGAGGGGAGATCGAATAGAAACTTACATGATAATGTATGGCTTAGAAAGGGTGGACGCTGGGAAGTTTCCGTTAGGCAGGGAGACTAGGACCCGTGGGCACAGTCTTAGAATTAGAGGGGGTAAATTTAAAATGGAAATGAGGAGACATTTCTTCAGCCAGAGAGTGGTGGGCCTGTCGAATTCATTGCCACGGAGTGCAGTGGACGCCGGGACGTTAGATGCCTTCAAGGCAGAGATCAATAAATTCTTGATCTCACAAGGAATCAAGGGCTACGGAGAGAGTGCAGGGAAGTAGAGTTGAAATGGCCATCAGCCATGATTTAAATGGCGGAGCAGACCTGATGGGCCGAATGATCTTACTTCTACTCCTATGTCTTATGGTCTTATGGACATTGCTTGCTTGTGCACTTATTTCAGCCAATCAAAACAATCCAAGACATTTATTAGTTCCACCCTCAACTATTCTGATACATTTATGTCCAACCACTTGTTTTCCACCTGCAGAAAACTTCCGTCTATCCAAAAATACTAAAGCTCAAATGATTTGGCACATCAAATGCTACTTTTCCACCAATTTATTCTCATAGTCTTATGGTGTTACAAAACTTGAGTATTGCAGTCAAAATAAAATCCGATTGAAGAATTTTACTTTGCTCTCATCAGGACAGACGCAAGAATGCCAGATTTCAAAAGGAACAGCAATTCATACTGCATGAGAAAAGGGTGGTTATAGCCTGGCACGTTGACTCTGAGTAATGGAGCTGTTATGTTAGAGAATGTACTAGCAAATAATTGTTTCCATTCTTTTGTTTAATTTTTTAAAAAGGTGCAATGCCTAGACCGTTTCCTATTGCCTGCAGAAGACATGAATAAGGATGAATATATAGGGGCAATAATAAATGTGAGAGTAAGGTTAGGAACCTACAGACATTTACAGCTTTCAAAACCAAACTTGCAGTTATTCAAATCTTTAATTCATTATTTGATAGAATAAATTGAATAACATGACTCAATCTAACAACAGGATTAAATTAAAATATGTAATCCAGTGCCTGCGATAGCGTAATGTATCTTTAAGTGATATTATTTTGCAATCAATATTCAGAATAATAAAAATGGTGTTCTGCAAGTGAGGATATTTGAGAGAATCCTGATGCTATCTGCACTCTTTCATAGTATTTTGTTTTCTCACCAAAGGACTAAATAATTTGCACGTGGAACAAAGTATTGTTATAATTCCAATTCCGATGCCTGTAGATTTTTCTTTGGGTTTATCCATAATGTTTTTGTTACCATGGAGATCATAGAATGACCTTGTCAAGAGTCACCACGTCAAACTGAGTCTTTTGCCTTCATGGTATATTACTTTTCCTCTTAGTGCTGTGGTCACCATGGTGATGCATTAGCAATTTTCTCTTATTCCTCCAAGCACTGGTTAAAGGATGAGGATTTCCATTTTTTGTATTACAGAAAATCCAGCAAGTGAGGAGGGAGAGCCAGTCTGAGTTTTTTTTAAGAAAACTGAATCAAAATATGCATTTTTCTGTTCTAGTTTTCAATTCTATAATCTTAAATTTGGTGTAAAGCAGTACAATATTTCAGTTGTGGCATATATGATTTGATACCTAAGGAAAAAGTTGTTTTGTAAAAGTTTGCCTGTCATTTGGCATACATTTTTGGCAATTTATAAATATTCTATCATCACTAATAAGATCTTCCTTGGCATTGGTCATGGTAAGGAGCATAAGAAGAGAATATGTGAAACAACCCTCATCTAATTGGCCAGGAAACCTCAGTTTATGTGGAAAAGGACTTTCTTTTATCTGACTTAACCTCTAATTTTAAAGTTTATTTCTTTGTTCTGGATTCCATCACCAGAGAACTCCACTGAAACTTCTGTATTGAAAGAAATGCAACCAAATTTATGCAACCTGCTTTCATAATGTAATCCTTTTAGCATAGCTGTCATTTTGGTGAATATGCACAGCACCTACACCAAAGGTAATACATTCTTCCTGAAGTGAGTTGCTAAGTCTTGACCAGAGCTCTGTACATAATGTCCAGCCTCTGAGACTAATGCTAACATTCTGTTCATCTTTTATATTATTTTTGTGCCTGTCCATACTCGGACCTTAAATTCCCTCTGCTCCTCCACAGTTCCCAGCTTCTCAACATTTAGAAAATGCTCTGTTTTAACTTTCTCTGATCCAAAGTCTCAAATTCTTAAATTGAGCTCCCACCTATCGCAATTTGGCCAGGTGACCTAATCCAGCAATCTGCTTCTTCAACATTCTGATCCCTTCTATAATATTTGTGGTTACACCAACTTACTTCATTAATCCAATTCAATAATAAATGCAGTAGAAAGCTAAGGTCCCTGCGTGGATCCCTTGGAAATGCATTGAGTGACATGTAGTTATTTGAGCAAGCAGCCATTATGTTTAATCGCTGTCTCCTTCCTCCTAGCCAGTTACCCAACCAAGCCAATATATTGTAAAAACAGAAGGTGCTGGAGAAGCTCAGCAGATGTGGCACTATCTATGGGGAGAGACACTGAGTTAATGTTTCAAGTCCAAAACTACTCTTCATCATGTACTTCAGAATGTCATTCATGATATTATTCTCTGGCCAAGGCAGAACTATCTCTGTATTTGCATCTCCAAGGCAACATGATACAATTGCTGTAACTAAACATCCTGTGTAGATCCTGAAATCACCCTCAGATGAACCTACAGATTTGGCAAATGTTTATGATTTCTTCAGAACATAAAGAAATCATACCATACTCAAAATGTTAACTCTGTTTCTCACTCTACAGATGCTGCCAGACCTGCTGAGTTCCAGCAGCAGTATCTATTTCTGTTTCAGACTTTCAGCATTTGCAATATTTTGCTTTTATTTAAACCAATAAGTTATCATTTATACAAGCCATTTTACTTTTTGTTAAGCATTTCTTATGTATAATTTTGCTGATTGCCTTCTCGTTGTCCATATTAATAACATCCATAAACACTACTTTATCTACCACATTAATTAATTACTCAAAAAATTCAACTAGGTTCATTGAACAAAATTTATCCTTTTAAATTCCTTCTGTATCTCTGATCAGCTTATATTTATTCAAATGCTCAGTGACTCTGTCCTTAATAAGGAATTGTATTCTTTTAAAATAAAAGTTAACAAGTTAAACAGCCATGGTAGACATTAACAGATTTTAGTTCCTTTCTAAATTAACCTGTTCAGACTTGTGATATTTCTAGAGCAGGTAGGATATAAATCAAAGGACGACTACCACTTGTGCCAGAAGACACTCCATATACACCTTCCAAATGTGTGTTATATTAATAGTCTAATCCTAGTTTACCCCTGTTACCCTTCTTAAATAATAGTGATACTCTTCCCAAATCAAATGGGACAATTCCTAATCAAGAGTTTAGACAGATCATGAGGTAATCACCTAACCTACTTATTTCATTATCATAGGTACAATCCAGACTAAGGATTTGAATAATATTAATCATAGGTGTACTGTTCTATGTTCTATGTTCTATGTTCTATAGGTCTTGTGGGAATAAGGTAGTGTTACTACATACATAATAACATCTCTGAACAGGTCTGTTAGGGAATTTCTTTAATCGCATTGGGTAAACCATTTGGTTACTGTATTTTTTTACAAGCAGAGAAACATTATGTCATGTCACTCATGATATTATTCTTCCACTGGCAAGATGGAACTCTCTGTGCTTGCATACCTAAGGCAACATGATACATTTGTTGTAGTTAAACATCCTGAGACTCATTAGAAGCTAATTGCTGTGAGATAGACGCTGAGATCAATCACAGGTGAATTGCTGTGACAGCTACCCTGCACATTGGCAACTGCTCAAGTCCCATCTGTACCAGAGGTGGGTCATACACCTGTGAACAGGTTGTTTAACAATATTGTTTGGGCTCTTGTGGTAAGTGGTAGTATCCCTAGCTGAGTGCTTGAAGATTCAGGTTCATAGTCCCAACAAGGGACAAGTGATGATCTAGTGATATTATCGGTGGACTGTTAGTCCAGAGACCCAAATAACATTCTGGAGACCTGGGTTTGAATCCTGCCACAGCAGATGGTAGAATTTGAATTCAATAGAAAAAGCATGTAGAATTAAGAGTCTAATAATATCTGAATAAATTGTGGGGGAAAAGAACCCATCTGATTCACTTAGGGAAGGAAACTGCCATCTTTACCTGGTCTGACCTACATGCAACTCCAGACCTGCAGTAATGTGTTTTGACTCTGAAAACCCCACTGGGCAATTAGGGATGGGCAATAAATATTGGCCTGGCCAGACATCCCATGAATCAATTTTTAAAAACTGCTACTAATATTATGAGATAACAAAATGTGGAGCCGGAGGAACACAGCAGGCCAGGCAGCATCCGAAGAACAGGAAAGTTGATGTTTCAGGCTGGGACCCTTCTTCAGAAAGATATCCCCACCCGAAATGTCAACTTTCCTGCCTCTGTGATGCTGGCTGGCCTGCTGTGTTCCTCCAGCTCCCCACTGAGTTATCTCTGACTCCAGCATCTGCAGTTCTTGCTGTACCACTAATATTATAATGTGCACGATTGTATCTCAAAAGTATTTAAGAAAATATTGCCCAACTTTATTCATTCAGCCCCAGAAAATATTCCAGATTGGAATACCTTGGCAGGATTAGGTTGCAGCTGATAAATCACTCAAATCTGCTAGATTGTCTTGTAACTCTGATATTTGGGTGCTAATCTTGATGGGCATTGAGAAAGTTTTAAAAGAGCCTTTTTCCTGCTGCAAGAATTAGATTCTAACTTTGGTCAGTTTGAATCCAATTCAATGATGAGGGGGCAAAAAAGCTGTGGCACAATAACATGTGATTTGTTTCCCGGTTACCATGACTTCATTGATACCTGCTCTTTTGAGAGTGAAACAGCGCTCTTTAATATTACTGGTGTGTGTTATTATAGAGTGTTTTGAGGCACTGTAAAGGAACCTTTTATCTTGAATCTGATGAGCGCATTATTCGCTTGAGAAATAATGATACTGATGCAGCAGTGTTGATGCATAGAGAGGATTGGCATTCTGCCTCTCAAATTGATATATCCAACTCCGTTGGAGTATGTTTCCTTATCCTGAAACTGTGATTTGAGGAATAAGTTGTAGCAAGTAAGAAACAAAAAATGCTGCAGAAACAGAGATGTTAATCACTTGTCAAGCCACATTGCACTCATGAATGTGCACACTGATCTTAAAAAATGTGTTACATGATGCACTTATGCAGAAACATATGTTTCTTTTTTGACACGATAGTCTTTTCTAATTTTTCATAAGCATACAAAGCAGTTTTTCAAACATCCTCCTAGGTTAGTAAGGAATATGATTTGTAGGCTTACAACCATGCAAAAGTTTAATTTGTAAGTTTAACTGATTTGCTAGAATATATAGCTGGTTATCCTAATTACTAATACTAATAGGGGTGCAAAGGAGCTGGGTGGCAGGCAACAAACATGACAAGCTGTGGAATGTAGAGGCCCATGCATCTTCACAGCTGAGCCTAGAAAATTAAATGCAAGTTCACACAAGAATTCTGGCCAATTGACAGGCTGGTGGTCCAGTGCAAATATTTGTTGCAGGAGGTCACAGCTCAGGATGCATTGGATAGTCAGTGGGCAGGTCCGTCCTGATCTGGGTTGGACGTTTGTAGCCAAGAATAGACTGGCCAAGGTTTCCTTGTTGAGAGACAAAATAATGGTGGAAGAGAAAGCCCTCAGTTCACCAATTCAGAGAAAACAAATCTGAGAACCTCTCTGACCCCCAAAAGACTTTCAAGAAACCATAATGATAAAAAGATACATTTCCCCCACCAACCACCCCATACCAATATTTGTGTATGTATGTAGACTACTTTAACTTGCAATTAACGCATGGAAAAGCTTCACTCCTGGTTGATAATCAGTCAGTGAGCTAATTGTTAATGTAATTGCCAATAAATGGAAAGGTGTCAGACCTCTGTCGGTTAAATACATCAATCACCCAGCATCCATCCTATCTTGCTATAATACCAGCCACAGTTAGGAAACCATCCACCTGTTTTAGTCACTGAATGTCATTATAACTTGTTTCAAAGGTTTGCAACTCCATGATTTAAAAAAAACCCTCTTGGCATTGTAGATAATAAAGTGTGAAGCTGGATGAACACAGCAGGCCAAGCAGCGTCTCAGGAGCACAAAAGCTGACGTTTCGGGCCCAGACCCTTTATCACCTCTTGGCATTGTAACTAGCGTTTTGTTTATGTAATTTACAGGCATGATCCACAGTCCTCCCTACCTGTGTAATTAAGATAGCCTACAAACCTAAACCAAATCTCATCCATTCATTACTTAAAGGACTTAATCAAATCTCAAGGTCTACATTTCCCAAAAGAAGGCCTGGCAATTCCCATCTGATCTACAGATCTATTTATGACATTCTTTTTCCCAGCTCACTTTGGGAATACCCCATCTATACATGTTCAGATAAGTCCCTTTGTTATTTTTCCATGAATATACTTGGCTGAATTAAAGTTGTGCTCTCCTTTTAAATATCTTTAAGATTTCCAAATATGTTTCCCTGATTATGGCATCTTCAGCTTGGTCCAGTTATATGTTTGTTGTTTCATCTTGATGTGAGTGCAGAGATTGATATGTAAATCTTCTCAGTAAAGGAGCTCAGTGTGAAATTGAGACTGTAATATGGAATAGCACAGGAATCTTTGGTTATGGACAATGTTATTGGTTGCATAATTAGACTTGGATTCATCCCATAACATATGTCTATCTTGGAATAGAGGTAGGCTGTTCAACTTTACTAGCTTGTTCTTTCATTCAGTTAGGTTGAGGCGATGTGTCACTTAGCTTTGCTTCACGTCCCGTGATATTTTTCCTAATAACTGTCTGTCAGTCTCAGGCCTGAATTTTTGTAAAACTTGGGGAATTCTCCAGCTTAGTGAAAATGACAATAGAACTTCAATTTTGGAAGCCTTACCTGTGCTCGGTGCTCACCGTAGTCACAACAGTGTAGAGATGGGAGATGGAGACATGTTTGTTGTTTTCACAGCAGTGATTCATGGGGGCAACTGCACATGTTAACGCACAGCTGCCTTCAAACAAATCCAGTTTTCGAAACTGGATCTCTAAACCATGATTTAGATGTTTTAGACTTTTATTAGAGGCCTAAAGCTGCCTGAAGTATTTTGACAGGAATAGCATACTTTTGGAGAGGGAAGGTACCCTTCTGAATAGGTCAAGGGACAAGTTTATGAGAGGTCACATACCCTTCAGGAGTATCAAGAATTGACCATGAGTGTGTATATAAAAAAAAAATCAATAAACTGATGAGCTGATGGATCTCTCAAACTATCCAGAGGAATTATCAATGGTTCAGGGTATTTAAATGTTGCCTAATTTTAAACAAAATGGTGTATTGTACTTGCTATTTCACTGTTAAAGTTGGCATAAGCCAGAGGGATGTGATTAAAATATATAAGCTACATCACTGGTTTTATATTCTATCATTATCACAATTAGGGTATGAATACAAATGTTTGTTTTTGTAAGGGATTAATTACATGAAATATTTTTTATTTTAGTAAGGAATTATGTTAAACTGAAGGAATGTAAATGTAGTGAATAGATAGCATATGCACATGAGTTGGGTTTTTATGAAAAATACCTAAATAATAGCCACTTAGAACTTTATTTCGTTTAATCACAACATGGGTCCTGAGGCTTTCCCTTAGAACATACTGGGTGAGTTAGCTGGAAGGGTGTAATGGCAAAAGGTGGAGGATGGGAGGCATGGGTTGCTATGGTTCGATCCAAGGTCTATGTAGGACCAATGAGGTAAGTGAAAGGGCATGAGTTGACTTGGAAGGTACTAGGACTATGAGGGTGGCATGGATAGATCATGGGAATTGTGTGGGAGGTAAGAGAGTTTGATGTGTTGAGGGCTCAAGAGCTGTTTTTTTTTTAAAGTTTGGATGAAGTCCCCGATTGCTAAAGCAGGGTTTTCACCCTGACCGCCTCCACACTTAGCAAACACTCTGACTGCTTCTGAACAAGGGTGGACCCAGCTCAAGATAACATCCAACACCCTCCAGAATGAAAATCCAAATGGTAGGGCAACTTCTCCTGAATCAGGTTTGCAGTGCTGGGAATTTTCACAGATCTGATCTCCTGCCTTGGGGATGAAAATTAAAGCCTCCGACTTGAATTTGAAGGAGACACCTCCTCGCTTCCAATTTTTGTGAAGCAGGTCTACCAGTTTTCACTTGTAAATGGTCTAGATCTAATTTTAAGATTCTGCCATCATTTTCTGGATTCAGAGGATATATTTTCTTTGATTTGATCTCTTCCAATCCTACGGCCATTTTCAATACTTTTGAGTTGATGATTCTTAACCCACTGAATGCAAGGAAATGCAATCTAGGTAAATGCAATCTGTCTTCATAATTTGACCCTTTAAGCTGTAGCATCATTCTAGTCAATCTGCTGTTTGTCTTAAAACTGAGATTTGTGTCTTAACTGTGTTGTCAGTGTTCGAGATAGCATCTGATCAAGACCCTGTATATCTGAAGCATCATTTCCTCAGTTTTATATTCCAAACTGCTTCAAATAAAGATCACATTAAAGAACTAAAGAACTGATCATTGACTTTAGAAAGAAAGGAGGAGAACACACCCTCATCTACATCAATGGCACTGAGGTTGAGAGGGTGGAGAGCATCAAGTTCCTCAGAGTGACGATAATGGATATCCTGTCCTGGACTTCCAATGTAGATGCAAAGGTCAAGAAAATACAATGACACCTCTTCTTCCTCAGGAAATTCAGCACGTCCATAAGGACCCTCACCAACTTATGCAGATGCACCATTGACAGCATGCTGTCTGGCTGCACAACAGCCTGGTATGGCAACTGCTGTGCCCAGAGCCGAAAAAAAAAAACTACAGAAGGTGGTGTACATAGCCGAGACTATCACAGAACCCCAGCTTCCATCCATAGACTGTAGTTACATGGCTGGCTGCCACAGAGAGGCTGCCAGCATCATCAAAGCCCCATCACAACTTCTGCAGTCAGGGAGAAGATCGAGAAGCCTGAATACATGCACCAGCAGATTCAGGAGCAGCTTCTTCCTGGCTGCTGTTAGACTTATGAGTGGACTCTTTAGCCTCAAATAATGCTGATTTTGCTAACGCCAATCTCACCCAGTGCACACCCTGTGCAATGTAACCTGTATGTCTCTATCTAGGTCTTTTTCATCTGTACGTCCTTGCCCACTATGATCTGTTTGTACTTCTCGTAAATGGAGTTTTTCACTGTACATCAGTACACGTGACAGTAAATCAATCATCATCATCGTCACCACACTACATTAGCATTTTTGCATACTTTAAGTAGTGAGATGTGAGATATTAATAATTTGTGTACACGTGAGCCTAAATTTGCACTGACACAGTTCCTGGTCTTTTGCCATGAAGAAAATATTACGATTTTCCTTCCCAAGACTCAAAGTGAATGACTTCACACTTCCCCACATAGAACACCATCTGCCAATGTTCTGCCCAAGCATGTGACCCTCTATCTCAATGTAACTTCCTGCTTTTACATTGCATCCTAACTTAGTGCAGTCAGCAAACCTGGATGTTTCAGTCTCTATTCCTCACCTCAAGTCATTAATACATAATGGCAAACAACTGAGTTCCTGTATGTGTCCATTGTGAACATTCCCGCAACCATCAATCAAAGTAAATTCCTTTGATCTCTATTCATTGCTTTCTTCCTCCCCAACTCATTAACAAACAAGATTAATTTGAACTTTATGTTTAGATGAGAATATAGAAGGCATGCTTAGTAAATTGGCAGATGACACCAAAATTGGCAGTAAAGTAGACAGGAAAAAAAATTATCTAAGGTTACAAAGAGATCTTGATCAATTGGGTCAATCTTCTGAGGAGTGGCAGATGGAGTTTAATTTGCATAAATGCAAAGTACTGTATTTTGATAGAACAAACAAGGGCAAGACTTATACAATTAAATGTAGGACATTGGGTAGTGTTGTACAACACAGAGACCTAGGGGTTCGGGTACATAATTCTTCAAAGTTTGCATCACCAGTAAACGTGGGAGTTAAGAAGGTGTTTGGCATGCTTATTTTCATTGCTCAGACTTTTGAGTAGAGGAGTTGGAACGTTGGGTTGATGTTGTCCAGGATGTTGGCGAGGCCTCTTCTGGAGCACTGTATCCATTTCTAGTTGGCCTGCTTTAGGAAGGATATTATCAAGCTGGAGAAAATTCAGTAAAGATTTACCAGGATAGTGGTAGGAAAGGAAAGTTTGAGTTACAAGGAGAGACTGGTTAGGCTGGGACTTTTTTCATGGTGGGTACAAGGCTGAGGGGTGGCCTTATAGAGGTTTTTAAAATCATAAGGGATATAGGATAAGGTGAATAGCATGTGTCTTTCCCCTATGGTGGCAGATTTCAAGACTAGGGAGCATATGTTTAAGCGAGAAGAGAAAGATTTAAACAGGACGTGAGAGGCAACATTTTTAAACAGAGAGTGACTGATGTATGGAATGAACTTCTAGAAAATATGGTGGATGCAGATATAGTTACGATGTTTAAAAGACATTCTGATAAGTACATGAATAAGAAAAGTTTGGAGGGATATGTGCCCAGCTCAGGTTCAGTTTGGCATTATGGTCAGCATGGACTCGTTGGACCGTGCCATATGAGTCTACGACTCGAAATACCATCTGGAAATCTTGTTGCCTGAAAAGGTGTATTCAAACCTTTTACCGAAGTAGTCCCTTTTCTGACAGACAAGAGACAGGGAACTGACCCAGACCTTAATTAAACAAACGCTTCTTATTTTAACTCTTTAAGTACCAGTACTCAATATAAAACATACATTCAGTGCACTATTAACTTATTTCTTCTAACTTAACCTCAGCGTTAACTCACTTCATTTAACTTCACTTTACTTAATCCACATTTAACCCTAACTCTTAATTCTATAAGTTTGACTTGAATCAAATACCACCTCAGTTCGAGTGAGCTGGCTAACTTTGTTCTCTGTGTAGATCGTGCCTCATGGTTCTTTGTCTTCTCTAAAAAGTAACTTCAAGTCTTGTGCATTTCAAATTTGGTCTGAAAGCTTCTCTCTGAGGAAAATCTCTTTATTCAGTTATCTGCAGTTATCTCCTTTCCTTTCCTTTGGCGCTTAGCCAGTGAATTGATCAAAGCCTGATCACATTGTTCGATCCCGGCCAATAGAGTTTACTGGTGGACAACTCCCAGATTTTTACAGCAAGCCTTAAACAGCGACAGTCCATACTCTTTATAAGTTAATAACAGTGCCAGTATTTCTAGAGACCACCATGACATTTGCCTTATTTGGTTAACACAGGAAACTACAGGTCACAACAGCTTAAACTGAGGTCAGAGTTTAAACCAACTTGACCCAAATTCCCAACATGCTCGATTGTAACTTTTAAACAGTCCCTTAAACGTTCTGCTGCAGGCCACTTGACCACAATCTTGTCCACAGCACCCATAGAACTCCATTGTTTGTAGTGCTAGTAATTATCTCAAGCAAGACATGACCAGCCGTGAGTATATACTGGCTTGCTTAAATCACTTCATTCTTGTTCAAATTCACTGTCATTCTGTCTCCGGTGATAGATCCTTGTAACCTCACCGCATGAGACAATCAATTGCTGGGTGTGTAGTTTTCTCATTCTCCTTCTCTCCTGTGAGGCACATTTTAATATCTGCTGCAATGAAGATTTTCCGTGTTGGCTGTGTGTTAGCAGCCTTTTAGCCATTTTGAAACAGGTTTTAAGGACATTGTAAATCTTTTTAGAACATATTTACAATTAACTCAAAATAGTTAATACAGAAAATCATGTCACTAAGTCATTAACATATAAATTTCGTTCGAACACCAATTTTCAAGTTTTGCACAGAATGGATGAAAAGTTATGACCATTTCCTAATATCATAGCTATTGGCTTGTTTGAACTCAGAAATTTGCAAATATGCAAGAAAGCGTTTTTATACTGATCTAAGAGACTTCACAAGAAAAAGATTCTGTTTATTAGTTTTAAGGGTCAAAATTAAATCGTTCCAAAGCATTGTTATTCTGGTAACCTTTTTATTCGTTAACAGAATGAGGGCATTGCTTGCTGATCCAGAATTTATTGCCCAGAGGGCAGTTCAGAATCAACTACATTGCTGTGGATCTGGAGTCACATGTAGGCCAGACCAGATAAGGATAGCAGTTTTCTTCCCTAAAGGGCATTGGTGAACCAGATGGGTTTTTCCACTCACTGACAGTGAATAAGAAGGTACCCTGTTGCTAATAACATGGGGTATGAACAAGTTGTAAGTTGTAATCAGATCTTTACTGCCTGATTTTGAAAAGTTCATGTTATTTTCTGTGGTTCTTAATCTTTAGGTTGTTTACAAATATGAGAATTTGAGATGGCAGTCCTTTTTCAGAATTTAAACAAACATAAAATCAGTTAAGTAGCTTTAAATTAATGTGCACCAATAACACCACAAAACAGTTCATTCTTTTGTAGAGTTGTGGTCATGGTTACTTATAATTCTGCCATTCTCTTAAATGTTGTATTTGGACAGGCCATTTCATGTCTGGGTGATTCTGGTTTCGAAGGTAGTCAGCAACCAATAATCTTTCAAAAATGCATTCTTATGCAACACAAAAATCAATATCTGCCAGAGACGTCAGTAAACTTCAGTTCAAACAAATAGTGTCTATATAACATGTCATTCCATTGAGGTTTCTCAGAACACTTTACACAGTTAATTCCTTCTGCAATGTTATGATAAATTGAACCTCATGACATTCATTTTTCGGAGAAGAAAGATCATGCGGGATATCGTTTTGGATTGCCATCTTTTATGGTCTGTCATCAGGAAGTGCATTATTAATGAAAAGCTCAGTTCATCATCCATCCCCCAGTGGGCCAGCTTGACTCCAAAGCTAACCAAATTTCTAAAGGCTGTAAATGGGCAAAATGCAAGAGGTTGGCTCATGGTGGTTTATAATAAGGTTTATATTTTTAATTCACAGTACATTATTTGCAAAAAAATTGCAAGACACATTTACCCACATATAAAGCAAGGCAATAAGTCGCAAAATAGTTTTCCTTTTCTGAGTTGTCTTCTTAGATTAATTTTCCTTCCTTCTCACTAACAATATTCCTTCAAAAGCTAACTTACAATTTAGGAATAGGAGCAGAACTAGGATATTCAGCCTCTGGAGCTTTGTTTGCAGCCTCAAATTCTCTTTCCTGTCTAGCCTCAATGTCCATTGATTCCCTTTTCAGTCAATAATCAATCTCACTCACCCTTAAAAATGCCCAGAGACTCTGCCTACACTGCTATCCAGTAAAGAAAATTTCTCATACCAGTGACCCTCTGAGCAAAAAGAAATGTTCCTCCATCTTAATTAGAGAACTGTGTCCTCTAGTTCTATGCTCACCCATAAGATAAAATATCCTTCTGGCATTCACCTTATCAATTACCCTCAAGATCTTATATGTCTATACAATGACATCTTTGTCTTCGAAACTACAATGGGTAAGCACCTAAATCATTCAACCTTGATTCATTAAATAAGGCGTTCAACCCAGAAATAAGTAAGTAAACCTTCTCTAAACTGCTTATAACACAATTGTGTTTTATCCTTCTTTTCAAATAAGGAGATCAAATTGCATACTGTACTCTCGATGTGATGTCATCAAGCATCTGTGCAGCTGCAGTAACGCTATCCTATTTTTGTATCACATTTCACTTGCAACAAAGGGCAACGTTCCATTTGCCTTCCTTATTACTTGTTGTATTTGCATACTAACTATAATTGATGCGTAAATAGTAAACTGCTTTTCAATTCTTGTCAACATTGACAACTTCATATTTTTCCACATTATACTTTATCTGCCAACGTTTTACTCATGCATTTAACCCATCTATATCCCTTTGCAGGCTCCCTCTGCCTGCTCTTGACAAATTTCCTTGTTACTTTTGTGCCATCAGCGAATTTAGCAATCATGCATTGAGTCCCTTCACCCAAGTCATTATGATAGATTGTGTAAATTTAAGGCCTAGAACTGACCCTTCTTGCTCTCTACTAGTCACTGCTTGCCAACCCAGACATAGGCTGATGTTACTTTCCTTAGGACAGAAAAGGCTGAGGTAGGCACTGATTGAAGAGTACAGTGTTCTGAGGGGCATGTTTAGGGTGGATAGGGAAAAGCTTATCCCCTTAGTAAAGAGGTTAATAACCAGGGAACACAGTTTTAAGATCAGGAATAATAGGTTCAGAGGGGATTTTTAGAAAAAATCTTTTCACACAGAGGGTAGTGGTTTCTGGATCTCCCTGTCAGAAAGGATGGTAGAGGTGAAAACCTTCAGGACGAATTATTTAGATAAGCATTTGAATTGCTATACTATATATGGCGACAGGACAAGTGCTAGAAAATGGAGAGAAATAATAGAAACTGCAGATGCTGGAGAATCTTAGATAACAAGGTGTGAAGCTGGATGAACACAGCAGGCCGAGCAGGAAAGCTGACGTTTCGGGCCTAGACCCTTCATCAGAAAAGGGGGATGGGGAGAGGGTTCTGAAATAATTAAGGAGAGAGGGGGAGGCGGATCAAAGATGGATAGAGGAGAAGATAGGTGGAGAGGAGACAGACAAGTTAAAGAGGCGAGAAGGAGCCAGTAAAGGTGAGTGTAGATGGGGAGTTAGGGAGGAGATAGGTCAGTCCAGGGAGGACGGACAGGTCAAGGGGGTGGAATGAGGTTAGTAGGTAAGAAATGGGGGTGCAAGTACTGCAGGAGCAACAGATCATCAGCACTGCAATTTTTATTGCAATTTAATGAACAAATTAACATTTATTTCTGAATTGACTTTTAAAATTAATGCAGAGTCTTGTTTGTACTTAGATCCATAAATGTTTGAATTAACCTAATTGAAATACCCTAATAAACATGATAAATAGGAAGTATTCATCAGCCAATAGCGACTGCCTCCAGTGATTTCACACCTTGATACTTGTCTTTCAATGTGGCTCTGAACCCACAGATCCTCTGAGACCTCTGTCTGCTAAGCTCAGTCAAACTCCCCTTGCAATGCTAAGCTCAATCAAACTCACTCCTTCTATGCTTAACCAAACTCACCATAATAAGTTCAACCAAACTGGCGTCACAAAGCTCAACGAAACTCTCCCAGCTAAGCTCAACTAAACTCACTTTCACTACTTAAAGTCTTCAGCTATTTAAGAAAGCACTTCTCTACCATATTCTTCAGGTCAATTAGGAGTGGGCAACAAAAGCCAGCCTTATCAGCTATGCCCACTTTCAGTGAATGAGTAAAGAAAGAATCAGTAAGTTGGATATGATTACACACCAGCTGGACACTAAGAAATTCCTTTCAATAATCCATTTGATGTATCAAAGTATTAATGCACAGTACTCCCAAATTGGTTTGCATCATGGGGTAGCCTGCAATTTTGCAAAATCACAGTCTACCAAGCATTACTTCTCTCTAGCAAGAGATAATTAAATGTATTTAGTTTTATTGGAACACTGGGCCATGATGACCTTTCCCCACTTTTCTCCCTCCCCTCACACAACAGTAAACAGCAAACAGACGTTTGTTGAAGTATCACTGGATCCAGCATGGAAGGAGCTAGGCACCTAAAAGTTCATGACCTCTGTCAGCTTCACTGTCAGTGCCACCCTTGCTGTCTCTGCAACAGTGGTATTGCTCAGCAAGTATGCTGGGTGCCTGTGGCCTCCTGCTGAGAACCCTTTCCTTCCTCCTCCTACTATCACTTTGCCCTGCTCTGTGTTGCTTGAGTCCTTTCTCATCCTCCTACCACAGACCAAGCGGGATGCATCGATGTGCGGGAGCAAGTGCTGTGTACAGCATTTTTGATTTCAGTACATCATCCAACAACCATTTTCTGTAGGCTTCAGCAACTTGAAGCAATTCTGGAAACCACCATTTGCTTTGAAAACTCAAGCAAAAAAAACAGTAACTACTTGAGAGGGGTATTCAGTGGAGCATTGAGCACTGGAGCAGTCTTAACCTGTACCATCACCATATATACCATCACCAAAATTGGGCACCAAAAGTGTGTTCACAATGAGAATGCTTTATTTAAGCCAGCACAGCACCCATGTTGCTGAAAAACCATGCGTTGCTGGTTTGCATTTCATGGTATAATCCTCTGAATGCTTGGAACTTATCCTCAACAGCAGATGCCATAGGCTGGCTCTTCCATATTGTATGAATGAAAACATTTGATATCTAACCTGAAAGGCAGTTCTGGAATCCAGAGGAGATTAACAAAAGATGTTGCCAGAGCTCGAGAGTTTCAGTTATAAAGAGGAATAGGATAGACTGGGATAGTGGGAACTGCCGATGCTGGAGAATCTGAGATAACAAGGCGTAAAGCTGGATGAACACAGCAGGCCAAGCAGCATCAGAGGAGCAGGAAAGCTGACATTTCAGGTCTGGACCCTACTTCAGAAATGGGAGAGGGGAAGGGGATTCTGAAATAAATAGGGAGAGAGCGGAAGGCAGATAGAAGATGGATAAAGGAGAAGATAGGTGGAGAGGAGACAAACAGGTCAAAGAGGCGGAGATGGAGCCAGTAAAGGTGATTTGTAGGTAGTGAGTTAGGGAGAGGATAGGTCGGTATCTTTGGATAGACTAGGGCAGTTTTTCTCGGAGCAGAGGAAACTGAGAGGGAGACATGGTTCAGATGTATAAAATTATGAATGGCATAGATAAGGTAGGGACTTTTCCCTTTGGTGGAGGGATCAATAACCAGTTACATAGATTTAAGGTAAGGGGCAGAAGGTTCAGAGAAGATGTGAGGAATTTTTTTTCATTCAGCAGGTTGTGGGAATCTGGAACTCATTGCCAAAAGTGTAGTAAAGGCAAAAATCCTCTTAACATTGAAGTATTTAGATGAGCGCTTACAATGCCAAGGCATACAAGGCTATAGGCCAAGTGCTGAAAAATGGGATTAGAATAGTTTGACGGTTGTTTTAGACTAGTGTATACTCAATGAACCAAGTGGCGTTTTTCTGTGCTACGTCCCTCTATGTCTCTAAGCTGAATAAGTGACTGAGTTATGCGCCTACTGTTTTACAAGATAAGAGAGTTTTGTCGCTTTCATTCATTCCTTAAGTTTTGTTTTCTAATCCTGGAATTTGTTTTGAAGCTGCTAACAGAATTGCCAGCAAATGCTTAGTGCTTGTGAAAACTGAAGCTAATTAACATTTTAATGAGCTATGCGTAATCACAAGGCATGCAGAGATATCTGGCTCAATAGTTACACTTTTCCAAATTATATCAATGAAAGATAAAGCTCAGTTCTCTTGCTGACAGAGGAATTTCTCTGACATGTCTTATGCAGTTTTCGATTTCTTTCCCTGCCTGTACTTCATCTGAGAATGACAGCAGTCATCTCAGTGTGCTGCCTGTGCTATAATTTTCTATGTCATTACATTGTTCTCCGTTAAATCATTTCCCAGCAGCACAGGAATCGTGAACACAGCTTGAATATAAAGCAGCCAGCTGTATCTTTTCGAACAGCAGCAAAGCTTTTCTTTCAGTTAGCTTTAAAAGATAACATCCAGGAGTAATCCAAAATCAAGTGAAAGGATAAACATTTTTGCAGGATCCAGCGTTCCGTTTGATTTTCAGTGATTTTGCATTGTCCACGGACATGTGTTTCGATAATCACAGTAGCTTTTACACATTGATTTATCACATGCGTCAGAATACCTCTGCCTGTTCTGAATGGGAAATCTGAATCTATAACAATGCGGGAGATATAACCAGAATTTATGAAATGCTTAACAAGCCTCAGTTCATCAATAATTGAAACTAGCAAAGTAATCCTTTCCCATGAAATCATATGTGAGAAAATAAAATGTTACTCTGATGCATTATAGAATTTTAACAGGTATCTTGGAGCCCTCAGTATGCCGTGTCGATGGAATGTGTTTGTGGTGTGGATACAATGTACTTAATTTCTCCATGCCGAGAGTTTTAGTTCATAACCAGAACCAGTAACATTGAAGCAATTGTACATCATGCATCCGGTTTGTTTTCCAGTGGTGTCTCGTATGTGTCCCTTTAAAAAATGCTGTTGTTTAACACCTTAATTTATATGGATTTTATTACCCAAATGTAGTCTCATGATTTTACTACTTCAAGTGAGAGAATATATCACACAAGACTGTACATAAAAAATCTAAAAATAAGATGTGTATTTTGCAATCACATATTAGCATAGATGTACTAGCTTCTTGACCGTCAAAGTACCAGTGTCGATTTTTGACTACTGAATTTACTTTTGGTGATATTAGCATGATACTATTTGATATTTTAACAGGTTGAAACCACTTACGTAAAATAGATTTATTTAGGAGTATTCTACAAATGCAATAATTTGCCCACATTACCAGCGCTGATTTGACCATAACACTGATGTCATAATCCAACAGTATCATGAAGAGGTAACTAGCATTACAGTAACTAGCAAAGCTTCAATCTTTTAATTTTGAAAATAGCTGTATATACTCCTATGCATTTGGGTGATTTATGGTGTTGTGTTCTTGGAGCCAGAATCTGATCGACTTCTTTAGATACGTTTTATCGATACATCAAGATAATTATGCTTAGGAATAAGTAAGGACTATCCATAATTGTGGGATAGGTTTGGGGTGAGGGGGACTTGCATGGAGACTTTCCCAAATCTCCATCATCACCTTTTGTTATCCAGGTTTCTTCTGGCCCAGCGATCGTTGATTAGAATTGACACGTTTGACAACTGTCATTTCAATGAAGGAGGGAGCTTTTACCTGTTTGCTATCTTTGGAGTGTATGCCTCAAATGAGATGTTTATTTGCAAATTTATATAAACGGAAACGTGGACAACCTGATGTTTGTCTGTATCTATTAACACTTGCATTTCCATTGCTCAGAAGCTCTTAAGTCCTGCAATTGGAATTACTTTGCTAACTTTGGAGGTCCTTGAATGTTACAATCTTAACAGCACTCAGGAGCCAGCTGGAGGCTATCAATGCATGTTTCTTAATCTGTGCAAAACCATTGAACTTATCTGTGACAGAAACAAATTGTTATGTTAAGTACACTGAACCATGCATGTTGCTCTTGCCAACAAAAAGCTAGCAATGTAAATGTAGCACAGGTAATCTGTCTTGGGTCTGCATTGACTGAAAGTGTGTGGGTCTGTGCAGAGAGAAACAGTTAACATTTTAGGTCGTTAACCTTTTATCCCTATTCTGTGTGCAGCCTCACCAATAGATTTTTTTTTATTTACTCACTGGTGGGGCACAAACATAGCCAGCTAACCAGCATTTTATTGCTTGTTCCTGATTGCCCTTGAGAAAGTGGTGTGTGCTGCCACTTTGAGTCATTGCAGTCCAGGAATTTGACCCAGTGACAATGAAGGAATGGCAATATACTTCCAAGTCAGGGTGGTAAGTGGCTTGGAGGGGAACTTGCAGGTGATGGTGTTCCCATGTACCTGCTGCCCTTCTTCAAAGTGAAAGTGTTCGTAGGTTTGGAAGGTGCTATCTAAGGATCTTTGGTGGATTTCTGCAGTGTACCTTGTAGATCCTACACACTCCTGCCACTGAGCAACAATGCTGGAGGGAGTAGACGCTTGTGGATATGTTGCCAATCAAATGAGCTGTTTTGTCCCAGATGTGTTTTGAGCGTTGTTGGAGCTGCACCCATCCGAGCAAGAGGGGGGTGTTCCATCACATTCCCGACTTATGTCTTGGAGATGGTAAACAGCCTTTGGGCAGTCAGAAGGTGAATTATTT
Organism: Stegostoma tigrinum; assembly: GCF_030684315.1. NCBI lineage: Eukaryota > Metazoa > Chordata > Chondrichthyes > Orectolobiformes > Stegostomatidae > Stegostoma > Stegostoma tigrinum. The sequence continues at coordinate 28,830,974 of NC_081376.1, forward strand.
GCCACAGTATTCCAACCCATGACTTGTTTTTGTATCTAAGATGTACATGTGACAAGTCCAGTTGAGTTTTTGATCAATGGTAACCCCTGGGAGGTTGATAGTGTTGGATTTAGTGATGGTACCATCACTGAATGTCAAGGACGATGATTAGATTGTCTCTTAATGGACATGGTCATTGCCTGGCATTTCTGTGGCACGTATGTTACTTGCCACTTGTCAGCCCAAGCCCGGATATTAACCTGAGCATGGACTACTTCAGTTTCTGAGGAGACGTGAATGATGTTGAACATTGTGCTATCATCAGTGAACATCATCATTTCTGACTGTGTGATGAAGGGAAGACCATTGATAAAGCAGCTGAAGATAGGTGACCTTAGGACACTACACTGAGGAACTCATCCAGACATGTCCTAGAGCTGAAATAACTGATCTCCAACAACCACGACCATCTTCCTGTATGCCAGGTGTGGCTCCAACCAGCAGAGAGTTTGCTCCATTGATTCTAGTTTGGCATGGTTCCTTGATGCTATATTCAGTCAAATGCAGCCTTGATGTTAAGGCTGTCACTCTCATCTCACCTCTAGAATTCAGCTGTTTTATTCATGTTTGAACCAAGCATGTATTGAGGTTAGGACCTGAGTGGCCCTGGTGGAACCCAAACTGGGCATCACTGAGCAGGTTATTGCTGAGCAGATGGTGTTTGATAGCACTGTTGATGATGCCTTCCATCACTTTACTGTGTCCATCACTTTGAGAGTAGACTGATGAGACGTTATCTGACCAGGTTGGATTTGTTCTACTTTTAGTGGGCAGGACATACCTGGGACAATTTTCCACATTGTTGGATAAATGTCAGTGTTGTAATTGTACTGGGACAGCTTGGCTAGGGAACGTCAAGTTCTGGAGCACCAATCTTCAGTACTATTGCCAGACTGTCATCAAGGCCCATAGTCTTTCCAGTATCCAGTACCTCAAAATGTTTCTTGATATCAAGTGGAGTGAATGGAATTGGCTGAAGACCGGCATTTGTAATTCTGGGGATCACTGGAGGAGGCCAAGCTGGATCACCCACTCAGCACTTCTGGCTGAAGTTTGCTGCAAATGCTTCTGCCTTACCTTTTGCATTTATGTATTGGGCTCATACATCATTGAAGATGGAGGTACTTGCGGAGCCTTTTCCTCCAGCGAGTTGTTTAATTACCCACCACCATTCACAACTAGATGTGGCAGAGGTGAAAAACTTAGATCTGATCTGTTGGATGTAGGATGGCTTAGCTCTGCCTATCACTTACTGCCTTATGCTGTTTGGCACGCAATTAGGCTTGTTTTGTAGCTTCACCATGTTGTTCTGATATTTCCTAAATATCCAATTTTTATTTGTGTTTTGCATTTATCTTTATTTCCTGGTAACTGATTTTGTGGGTCAGTGCAGCAGTAGTTTATGCTTTCAGGCAACCAACAATGTCATATAGAGGTAATTCCATCTGCAAATCACTTTTTCCCACATCAAACTGGTCTTTTTTTGGCAGTCCTTAATGCAGATTTGTACAGTGTACTCCCTCTGCCTCTTAAAATGACACATTAAGTCCTCCTACTCTCAATATCCAAATATGCCAATTTAGAAAGCATTTCTTAAATGGAAAAACTAGATCAGAAGCTAACAGCATAAAATCCACTTTAAATGTATGTTCATAACTCGAGAACCGGCCATTTAATGTAGTTATGCAAAATTCTATCATTTAGTTGTATATGAGAATATACATACAGTACATAAACATGCATTACTTGCCTTAAAATCTTTGCAGGCAATGCCAGAGCCAGGGTTTCCTAAAATTCTTGCTGTTCCCCCTTTTTAAAATTAATGGATGTTGATGGGATTGGAGAGTTTGAGCTGTAGGATGAGGCTGGTAGGCTGGGACATTTTTCCCTAGAGTGTTGAGGCTGAGGGCTGACCTTTTATAAGAGGTTTATAAAATCATGAGGTGCATAGGTAGGTAAATAGCCAAGATCTTTTTTCCCAGGATTGGGGAGTTCAAAACTAGAGGGCATAGGTTGAATGTGAGAGGGGAAACATTTAAAAGGGATCTGAGGGGAAACATTTTCATGCAGAGGGTGGTGCATGCTTGGAATGAGCTGCCAGAGGAAGTGGTGGAGTCCAGTACAATTGCAACATTTAAAAGGCATCTAGATGGGTACATGACTAGGAAGGGTGTAGAAGGATATAGACCCAATGCTGGCAAATGCAACTAGATCAGTTTAGCATATCTAGTCAGCACAAATGAGTTGGACTGAAGGGTCTGTTTCCATGCCATATAACTCAATGGGTCTATGTATCTTCTAAACAAACAGCAGCATTACACCAGACGGAGGGTTTTATTTCCTTGCTAACAGAATACATTGGTTTAAAATAAACAGCTTTAGCAATACACTGCCACTGTGCTACAGCAGTACAAACTTGAACTTCAAAGAGCACTTGATTCAATTTTGTCTTCCTGTGTAGGTAGAGAAGTTTGCTTGTTAGTGCATAATATGCATCACCACAGTTTGGGTAAAGTTCAAACTTGTTTTGATTAAAGTAACCAAAAGAAAACCCACTTCATACATTCATTTTTGTTTTGATGAAGTGCTATACTTTTTTTGTACCGAGATTCATACAGTACTTATTTTGCATTCATTCAGCCAGTGAGTAAATCACTTAGTAGTTTCAAAGTAGCAATAGGGCCATGTGATCCTCAATAGCTATTCTGGCTTTAACACCTCATCCAAAAGATGAAACCTCTATCCGTATTGCATTTCTGTAGCTTAAGCTTTTTCTGTGCTCAAATGCCTGGAAGCGGGTCTTGTACTGACCACGTTCTGACTGAGAAGTGAGAATGCTGCCAACTGAGCCAGAGCTGACAACATGGGCTAGATTTTACATATTCTAGCTGGGTATATTTTTGGCAGGGCGAGATGCAGTTGAGATACATTGAATATGCAGCTCCCTCCAACCCCACTAGAAGGTGGGTTAGCTGGCAGCCTGCCCAATATATGTAAATAAATGATTAGGATTCCACCGAGCTTGTGGAGAACTCGGCTGACCCGGAGAACATGCCAGCAAAGCCTTAAAACAACATGGGCAGTCCATTTTAAAAGTTTCGAAAAGGGCAGGAATGAGGAGGGTCCTATCATTAGGAGATGCTGTGCCCATATTAAGAGCAAAGACAAAGCCCCTCCATCCTCCCAAAATGCAGCTAATATTACCAATTATTATTATGGGATTGAAACACTGCAACATATCCTTACACATCTTAGGCCATTTCGATATTAATAATCCACATAGACTGAACAAATTTAACATTATTACAAAGCTAAAACCACTTAGTTCCAATGCTAAACTTGTTGTGTATGGTTGATCACAGGTAGTTTGCAAAGGTGAGTGTCTCACATTCATATTCACAAATGTAGAAACTAATTAATTTAGCTTCACATGTACAAAAATGCTGATGATCACGAACTGGGAAATGCTAATAGTTGTCACCTATATCTGTTACCTATATTTATGGATTATTTTAAGATATAAACATTATATATGTAATATTGCATGGTAGACAGCACTGTTCTTCTCATGTAACTTGATACATTTTCTCATGTTCCTTCTGCAAAGGGCATACTCGTTCAAAGTATTACAGCTGGCGCTCTCACTAACTGCTAGATAAGTCATGAAAACTGCAGCTCCATCCTCTCTGTCACTGAAGTTCATAGACTGAAGTAAAGCAATTGCACCACATTTCTTGAAGTGTCCATTATTTTTATTTTGATATGCCCTGTTAATTAAGGTAAATCCTTTTGTATCAAATATAATATCAACAAAATGTTTTTCATAGATTGGTGGACTCACCATTTACAAGAATTGGAAGACCCCTGTGAGTTAAAAACGTGGAATGTAAATTTAGCTTGGGTACTTCCACAAAATTGGCAACAGTTGCAGCACATTTTCTTTACTATTCACAAAGTATAAGCTTTGTTCTGATGCATACTTCTATTAAGTCCTTTTAACTTTAAATGATAGTGTAGGTGAGTGATTTCAAACATTAGAAAGCTCTTCTGTTTTAAATTTCCATTGAAGTCATTGGAAAGAAAGCCTGAGCAAGATCTAACTTGAGTATCTGATTTGAGATTGCCCACATATTACTTTGTGCAGAATGTAAATGGAGTGCCATGGCCTGAATAGCCTCTGAAGTGGGTGGACTGAAACTATAGCGACCAGAGGATCTCCTTTCTTTGGATTGAGTCACTGCTCAAGAGCTAAATCATATTTATACTGTACTTGCAATTAGAGTGTGGAACAAAAGAGGGCAGCATTGATACTGCTATTGCAGTGTGAGCACAACCTGACAGATATTGCAGATTGGTTTTAATTTGTACCTAGCTGAGGATGTTTGAAGTGGAATCTGAATGTGAATATTTTTAAAATGAAAACCTTTTTAGACATTACGATATACATTGCAAACCAAAAAATACGTTATAGCAAAAACTAAAATGTGAAGAAGTTTTAATTGAGAAGCTTTCTGTCAGAAATACATGTCTATACTTGAATTGCTCAGAATAAATTCATAAGGTTTTGCATGAACAGGTTTCTTATCCAAAAGAAGTGTTTCTTCTGATTAATCTCGTAACTGATCTTCATATATCTTCTATACATTTATTGAGTAAAGCAAGATCTGCAAGTGTTTCCTACAGTTCCCCCTTTTTTGTGTGCATGATCTGGGAATCAAATATGATAATCAACTTGACAAAGCCCAAGCTTTGAATGTGGTTTTGCTATTATGTAGTTAGAGCTTAAATAACTTTAAGTTGAATTTAGACTACACTGAAAATGTTTTTATCATTATTCATTGTGGTGGTTTTGATATGGATTTCTGGAGGCCTTTCAACAAAATACAAAAACACGTATCAGCAAAATTATCATGTCTGCAAGTTACATTGCAAAAAAAAGTGAAACTTTCACATGAAACCTGTCTTAAAGAATCATATGGGGGAATACACTCATGAAAAATAGCTTCTGCTGTTTTAGATGCTGTTGGATCAGCCACCTGTTATATGTCTGTTCTGATTTAAATAACACTGATTTCAATCCAGCACTGTCAGCTTTGAACTCCACCTATGCCCTCTCCTATCCTCACATCGCTGAACACTACATATTAAATAGAATGAGAAACCTTCAGTCAATGCCATTTAAAAGGATCATGAAAGATATAGGGTAATAGTTGACTTGTTTCTTCTGGCTGCTGGTACAGGTGTATGTTTGAAACTTTTCTACACTTGTCTAAAGAATGAACATTTGATAGAATTTTATTGTTCACTTAAAAGCTTGTGCTGAACCAAATATACATGGAAATAGGTGGCCTGATAGGGCTTCCTCTGGGAATTGTGTGTGACTGAAAGAATTAAAGGAGGTCATGCAGAGGAAGACAAGCTCAAGAAGGGGGAGGAGGGAAAGAAGGACCAAAATAGGATTTTAAAACCTCTGGGAGCAATTCTCAAGTTCAGTGGAGCCTATTAACCTAATGTAACTGCTATCAGTAAAATAGCTTAATTTTTACACTTGGTATTATTTTAACGCTGGAAGCAGAATTTAATTTGGATTATCGTCACAATTTATAAATTGCCAATCTGAATTCCAGACACCTGAGATACCAAGATTCCAAGCAGAATGTCAATGTTACATAGCAGAGGTCATAATATCCTTCAAAGTAGATTCTCTTTGTCAAATATTCTTGACTTGTTCTTGAGAGTGTTAAGATAAACAGGAAAGAAGGATAGCTGACTATGTCATTCACTTGGCCATGCTGGAAGATTTAGGCTAAGTTCCAAAATAAATACGTTTGGTCAACAAAGAGCCACAGGATTTCAAGGCAGCACAAAACAAAACAAAAGGGAAATTGAGAGTACTTGTGAGAGCTACATTGTCAAACTGTGGGAGTACTGAGTGAAATTCAGATGAGAACTAATTCTTGATCTATTACTATGTTTAAATAATATAATTTACCAGGGTATTAAAATTTGTAAAACTTTGCTAAGCCTGGAAGCACACAAATCAATTTTGTAAAAAAAAGTTACGAGTTCAGTAATTATGTAGGGGAAAGGAGTCTAGCCACAATCTATTGGACTTTCTAGTAGTTACAGTATTCATGATCAACATAAAAATGAAGGTAGCTCGAGTAACACTAGTTAATTTTTACATAAAAGTAATGATAAAGAGATTGAAAAAGCATATTAATGACAATATATAGACTTTAAGTTTCTAATTGTGGTACTAGACTCTCAAAAATGACCAACTTGTTTTCATTGAAGACAGGGAGAAAATAATTCTGAATAATGGTGACTGGTTGTGGAATGTGTTTTGTTGTCTGCTTAGAAATTAACATTTTCACTGCTTCCCATTGTTTTGGCAAAGTTTTCAGGTTTATCAATTCAGTTTTTTGCAGCTCATTAGTGCCACTTCCACAGTTTCTTTGTGCCATTATTAAACTCCCTTCTTTCCCTCTTAAGATTTTTGATGGAGACATCTATAACGCAATTGTGGCAGAATGATATAGCCTAGAATGGCTTTCAGAAAATATAGAAAATGCTGATTTCAATCCAAGTAAATACAACAAAACTTCACAAGCTTAATGAGATAACAAGGTTTAGAGCTGGATGAGCACAGCAGGCCAAGCAGCATCAGAGAAGCAGGAAAGCTGACGTTTTGGGTCTAGACCCTTCTTCAGACAAAAAAATTGTGAAGAAGGGCCTAGACCCGAAACATCAGTTTTCCTGCTCCACTGATGCTGCTTGGCCTGCTGTGTTCATCCAGCTCTACACCTTGTTATCTCAGATTCTCCAGCAAAGGCAGTCCTACTGTCTCTTTACAAGTTTTATGATGCACATGTTATTGGTTCTTTAATTGTTTCCAAATGCATTGTGACATCACGTAGTTACCATCAAATGATCATGGGATTGCTCCAGGTAAATAGCAACAATAATAATAACTGCTGTAGAGCAATTGAGTATATTCATTAAAGAATGGAGTGTTGATGAAGAAAGTGCACTTGAAGTATATGTGGTATGTAATAAAATTTCACACAATCAAGTTGTTAGCAAAATTGAAGGCCAATGGAATTAACAGGATCATGATATGAGGAAATAAGAGATTGAAGATAGAGAGTTGAAGTGTACGGTTGATTTTCAGATGGAAGGGAATTATATAGTAGTTTTTTCTCCCCCCCAGTGATTAGTAGTAGGCCCACTGATATCAATGATATATGTTAATAATGTAACCTTGGAAGCGTAGTAAACTTTGAGGATGGTACAGCCTCAGAAGGGCATTCACAGAATGATAAAATTAGCAAACAAATGACAACTGAAGTAAAGTATGAAATTATAAATGGTAAAGAAAGAGGAGCTGGATGATCAATTAAATGCACTAATTGTAGAGGAATGTAGGAGTAGAGAGAGCTGGGATATCACCGTCAGTTTGCCAACTCTATTCGCATTTATTTGTAAAAGTTTCACCTTATGTATCTGAATTTCAACCACGCAAACCTCTTAGTAGTCTCAAGATCTTGATGAGGTCTTGTCTAAGCCATCTCTATTCCAGCGGGAAAATCTCAACTGCTCACCTCCTTTCGTAATCATTCTGGATAAAATTCAAGTGAATCAGGACTGATACTTTTAATCAGAGATTTCTGAATGAAGAAGAGTCCTGACCCAAAACATCAACTTTACTACTCCTATGATGCTGCCTGGCCTGCTGTGCTCTTCCAGCTCCACACTGTGTGTTAGATCTGATACTTCTCATTGTTTTTAAAAACGCTTCCTAAAATGATGTGCCCAAAATCAACAAACCCCAACTTTGGCTTCATCAAGAGTACAAGGATTGAATTAGCTCTATATTTTATAAAACTGGATTCCTTAGATCATTAGAGCAGGAGAAGCCAACTCGAAAAAAGGACCTTCACATGAATAGAAAGGAACAAATGACATTATGGAGATGGTGACAAAAATGTTAGGGAAGAACTTTAACCAATAAAGATGTGAAATGGAGAAAATCACAGTTTGAAATGAGCAAGATTAATAAAGTGTTGGAAATGAAAGTGGTTAAACAATATAAAGAAAAAATATTACCAGAAAAATAAAGAAGAAAGGGCAGTTAAATGTAAAAATACTGATAGAATGAATATTGAACCAAGGAAAAGAGAGGATCAATGTTTTGAAATAATTGGGGGTAGGTTTGAATGACATGCTTGTGAATGCACAAAACAATAGAATTGGATAGTTGGAACCTCAAGCAGCAATATGGGGATACAATGTAGTAGCTATATCAGACATGTGGTCTCACATCAAAGTTAATAAAGAAATTAGAGGCAAAATTGTATCATGCTTTCTGTGCTCATGATAGCCAGACAGTGAGGATAAGATAACAATGGCAAACTGCTGCCATTTCAGTTATTTAACTTTAACTGGAATAAAGGCCACGTCTTTGACAGCACTTTTTGAATGCATATAGAACTGCTTCCAGTGAAGAATGAAATGTTGCTCAATTGTTTGTGAAATGAAAGGAGGAGAATGAACTGGACCAGTCACTTACACTCTGTGACTACTAGAGTAGGTTAAAGCCTGGAAGTTCTACAACATGTCTTCCCTGTCTCCCCTAAGTCTATCCATCATCTGCAAGGTACAGATCAGTAGTGTGATAGAATCTTGAGCAGCTGTGGAGGATTTAATGTAGCAGCTATATCAGAGATACAAAGATATACAAGAAGCTCAACACAATCCAGGACAAAGCAGTCCTCTGGATTGGCACCACATGCACTAGCTTCAACATTCATGCCCTTTGCTACTGATGCACAGTGGCATTGTTGTATACCATCTGCTTGATACGCTGGAATGACTCACCAAGGCTTCTTTGACTCCACCTTGCAAACCAGTGACTTCTATCACCTTGAAGGACAAAGGAAGCAGATGCATAGGAGCACCACTGTTCAAAGTTCCTTGTCAAGCCACAATTTGCAAAATTTAGCATAGGACAGCTAACCAATTTTACAATTGACTGATTGGACAAATGGAGCTGGAAATCGCCTATGACCATGCACAGTTACTAATGTTATGAATGTGTGAGACATACTCTTAAATCAGAACGACTTTAAGTTGTATGTAGCCTGATCACATCCATGATATGTTGATAGATAATAACCTCTCACATCACATAACTGAAATAACTCATTCCATATTCACTTCTTGTTATAATAAAGGATAGCATTCCATTAGCCTTGCTAATTACATCCTGACATTGCTTGATAACTTATTGTAGCTCATGGCCTAGATCCCTTTGCACCTTGGTATTCTGTAATTTTTCCTACTGAAGTGAACAGCTTGACATTTTCCACATTGTACGCCATATTCCAGATTTTTGCCCACCTACTATATCCATCTACATCCCCCGTATGTCCTTATGCATGTGGGAACAACATCAGCAAGAAATGTATGAACATACAAGTTAGGAGCAGAAGTCGGCCACTTAGCCCCTCATGTTTGCTGTTCTATTCAGTAAGGTCATGACTGATTTGGATTTCTCCACTTTGCTGCTTCCTCACAATAACCTTTTTACTCCTTTGCTTCGCACGAATCTATCTGTGTGTTTTAAATATATTCAAAGACTTCTTTTACCTCCATTTGACTAAGAGACTTCAAAGACTCACAACCCACTGTAACAAAGAAATTCTGTTCATTGTTTTCTTAAACGGGATCCCTTACTTTTAAAGATGGCCCCGGTTCTAGATTTGCCCACAAGAAGAAAACTCTTTCCAAATGCACCGTGTCAAAATCCCTCAGGTACTTCTTTGTTTCAATTGAGTCACCTTTTACCTGCCTAAACTCTACCAGATACAAGCTGAGTCTGTTCAAAATTTCCTTATGACACAGTCTGCCCATTCCAGGTGTTTGTCTGGTAATACTTTTCTGAACTACTTCCAATGCACTTATTTCCTTCTTTAAATGAGGGGACTAATTCTGTGTGCAGTTCAGAAATTATATTTGCAATGCCTTGGATAACTTAAGCATGACCGCCCTACTGTCTATTCAATTTTCCTCAAAGTAAAGGATAAAATTCTTCTAGTATTCTATTATGGTTGCATAATGTCTTGCATAATAACCTTTTTCAACTTATGCTTGTGCACACCCAGTTCCATCTGCATCTCACAACTTTGCAACTCTCAACATTTATGCTTCATTTTTATATTCCTTCTGAAGAGAAGGATTTCACATCTTGCCACATTATGCTCCATTTTGTTAGATCTTTGCATACTGACTTAACCGATCTATATCCCTTGCTATCCTCCTTTATGTCATCTTCTCAATTTACTTTCCTACCTAATTTTGTGCCATCAGCAATCCCAGCAAACATACATTTGGTCATTTCCTCCAAGACATTGATATAAATGGTAAAAAGTTGAGACACCAGCACAAATCCATGTTACACATTCACTGCTAACATCTAGCTAACCATAAAATTACACATTTATGCCTAATAAAAGCCAGGCGCACTGCAGATGCTGTAAATTAGAAACAAAAATAGAAATTGCTGGAAAAGTTCAGCAAGCCTGGCAGCAGCTGTGGAGAGAAATCAAAGTTAACATTTCAGAGACACCCTTCCTCAGAGCACGCGCTCTGAGTTATGAGGAATTCCTTGGAAGTTCTGAGGAAGGGTCACTCGACTCAAAACGTTAATTCTGATTTCACTCCATAGATGCTGCCAGACCTGCTGAGCCTTTCCAGCAGTTTTTGTTTTTGTTACACATTTATGCCGACTCTCTTTATCTTGTTAGCCAGTCAGTCTTCTATCCCTGCCAATATGTTGTCCCCTACACCAGGAGCTTTTATTTTCTGCAAGAACATTTGATGTGGTAGTTTATTAAATGATTTCTGAAAATCTAAGTAAATGTGTCCACTGGTTTCTCTTAACAACAGCCTGTGTTGCTTCTTCAAAGGATTCTAATAAAAAAAGATTACATATCACAAAATGATATTGACATTGCCTGATTACCTTCAACTCTCCTGAATGCCCTGGTATTACCTTTGTTAATAATTGCTTCTAAGAGTTTCCATCTGCCGGATTTTGAGCTAACTAGCCTATAGTTTTTGTTTATTTATTGTCCTTTTTTAAATATGTGATTTGCATTCACAAATTTCTGACATAATGGAAACTTGCCCAAATCTAGGGAAATTTGGAATATTAAAACTAACATGACAATGATGTCACTAGGCTTTTATTTGAGACCCAAGAATGAAGTCCATTAGGACCTGGGGACTTGTCAGTCCACAGCTCTGGCAGTTTTCTCAGTACCACTTCCCTGCTAAATGGAATTGTCTTGAGTTTCGATTTCCGAGCTGTACTTTTTATCCTCCGTAGCGAAATTATCAGTTTAATTTATCTGCCAATTCCTTAGTTTCCGTTATTACTTCCCCAGATTCACTTTTCATAGTATCAATCCTCACTTTTGTTAACTCTTTTCTTTCTAAAATATTAACCGTTACTAATATTTTTGTATACCCAGCTAGCATTCTCTTGTCCTCTAATTTTGTCCTTCTATTAATCTTTTGGTCATTCTTTACTGCTTTGTTTTATATTCTGACCAATCTTCTTAAGCTGCTCAAAAGTGGTTGGCAGGTAATGTCTTTTTTTTCTTACAGTTTTATGCAATCTTCAGTTTTTTTTTAGCTAACCACAGATGGTGCGTCCTTCCCTTGGAGATTTTTCATTCTTGTTGGAATGTATTTATTCTGTGTATATTAAAATATCCCCTTAAATGTCTGCCTCTCAATCTCTATTGACCTATCCCTTAATGTAATTTGCCAGTTCACTTGAGCTGCCTCCACTTTGATGCCGTTATAATAGCCCTTATTTAGGTTTAAACGACTAGTCTTGAATCCATCTCACTCTATCCCAGACTTCATGTAACATTCAATTATTTTTTGATCATTGCCACCTGGAATGGACTTCTCTGAGGTTATTAATTACTCTAATCTCACTGCACAATACCAGGTCTTGTTTAGCCTGCTATATAGTTGGCTCCAGAATGTGCTGTTTTAAGAAAATGCCAGAAACTTTAAGAACTCATCATCTAGGCTATGTGTATCCATCTGCTATTTCCAGTCTATCAATAGATTAAAAAGTTCCTTGTGATTATCATTGCATATTTCTGACAAGCTCCCACTGTTTTTCCTTTAAGTTACAGCTTGTGTAGTTACTGTTATAGAGCTTATACACCACTCGTAAAAGTGACTCATTTCTTATCACTATCCAAATGCTTTTACATCCTTGTCACCTGACTTTAGGTATTCCCCCTCTATTGTGCTATCAACATCATTAATTAACAGGCCCACCACTGCACCTTTCCTAGCTTTATGTCCTTTCTAAATGTCATGAACCCATCACTAGTCATTATCCCATGTGTCATACAGCCATATTTCTGTAATTGCCTTATTTAAGTTTAATATACTAGTCTTGGACCCACTCATTTTTACTCAGACTCAAGGTAAAATACAATTGTAGGATGCACCTTCACCACTAAATCATTAATTAATTAGCTTGGAAATTTTAAGTTGAGTTTGTGAAAGAAATAAATTGTTTAGTCCAAATTTGAAGCTATGGTTACTGAAGCAACCTGGATTAGTCATTATTGCTGAATGGATATTAGTTTTCTAATACTGGTATGGGAAATGGTAATGGTCCCACCACACTTCATGAAGTGCACGCGAGGGGACAGGCAGCAGGATGTCACAGAGTCAATTACATGCTCCCAACCCAGTCTATAGAAAGTAAACTTTGGACAGAATAGAAAGAGGTTCATTCAGAATCAACTCAGTGGAAATGTTTCTTTCTGAAATTGAATGGCAAAGGTGAAAAGGTGTTTCTTTCTCTGTTGTAGCTATCCCTAATGATTAATTTGAAAATATTGCATTGTCTTTTCACCAAAGATTGACATTTCTTTGGTTTTCACTGAGGACCTGCCTCAATGAATAAAGTTTTGAAGGCACTATATTAATTTACATTACCCTTGTGTGAACAAAATGTATAGTTATATTAAAATGGATAAAAAAAATCTTGACAAGATGACGAGATAATGGGAACTGCGGATGCTGGAGAATCCAAGATAACAAAGTGTGGAGCTGGATGAACACAGCAGGCCAAGCAGCATTTTATGAGCACAAAAGCTGACGTTTCGGGCCTAGACCCTTCTCGACCTAGAAACGTCAGCTTTTGTGCTCCTAAGCTGCTGCTTGGCCTGCTGTGTTCATCCAGCTCCATGCTTTGTTATCTTGACAAGATGACTATCATTTTTTAATAATTAGCTATAACTAATAAAACATACTATTTTCTGATTTATTATTGTTTAGAAGACATTACTTAACATGCCAAAACAACTTCTGATGCATTGGTGGGAATAATCTTCAAAGGCTTTTCTATTAAAGTACTGTCAAAGTGGAGACTTCTATGACACCAATTCCAATTTGGTTTGTTGCCTAAAGCATTAAATTGATGCCTGTAGCAACGGTCTGCCACAAAAGCCACAAAACAGTGTGGTTATGTAATTAACTTTGCTTTCTCTAATATAAGAGTTATATGCAGATTTTTATTAGCAAAACTGCTTGAGACACAAAGCCATGTAGCACAAACAGCAGCAAAGTAACATGAATGGAAAATAAAAATCATTCAGTGCAAGACGGATAACTTGATGAGGCCCTGATAAATTGATGTCTGTTTTCTCTTCTGCAGGAATTGGCCAGGAGTTTAAGTTGCATTTCCTGTGAACCTTCAGTCCTTGAAACCTAAGATGGCTTCCACACTCCTCTCTCGGCAACTAACTTATGTATTGCAGCAAAACCTGAAAGTTTCACTGCCCCGTGAGTATTCTGTCATTTAGACCTAGGAAATTATATAAGAAAATACGTAATGGACATTTACAGTTCTTCCAGCTTCTATATCTGGGTGGTCACTGTAGTGCCACAATAGATATCTCACCCATTCATTCTCCAGAAATTGCATCTTCTACAACATAGTTAGATACAGAGCTGAATTGACGTATTTGCAAAATGAGGAGAAGAAATGAGGAAATGAATACTTTTAACAGAAGACAAGAATTTCACTCCCAGCACTTTGTTAGTTGCACAAGAACAGTAACAGATACAAGAGAGCCATCTATCATAATCATTTGATGATGGTTTAAAATGGGCAAGAACCCAATACAATACAACAACCACACTAGGCTGTTGTTGATTGCTGTGTATTGTATGACACACCTTAGTACCTGTATAATTTTACTTTTAAAATTATGAATTATGTTATATTTTAAGAGACTATTTGATAGATTTAGAAGAAAGAGTATCAAATGTTTTTTGTAACTGTGGAATTTATTTATTTGCTCCTGACTTCTAAATGTCATAAAGTTCTGCCTTTAATAGTTAGGAAAACCTATATTTGTAGTGACTTGCCTTAAAATAGCACCTACCACAAGTTTCTTCATTGAGGGAGGCAGTTTGTGTACTTGTTGAAGGAGTAACAGCGTGATTTTGGTGACATGTCAACTAATTTCTGATGAAAATTGAGATAATACCAAAGGCTCTGTCCATGGTTCTGTTGAGAAGATTGCTGCTACACTTAAAGCCTGTAGCATTTTAAAATAAATTATTTTGCACATTTCACAACCATGCACAATACTTACAAGAGACATTCCGAGGCCTCATTTCTTTCTGTTTTTCTCTGGGTTAAAGTGATGACAATGTTCACAGAAGGGGGGGCAGTTTTCCAGATTTCCAGACCAATAATCCTCCTGCAAAAAAAGGAACAAAAGAGGATTATATGGTCCTAGCTGTTGAGCTTTACTGTTAACATAGAATGCTGGCTGCATTCTCCTATCTTTGCATACCCATAAAAGAGGGTATAATGGGGCTGCAACACCCAATTTTTGTATCTCAGATCCACAGCAAATTCAATCCTTAGAAACTGGTGGGATCAGAGATTTGTTATTTTCAAATTATTTTCAAGATTATTCTGTTTGATTTTTAAAAATAAGCAGTTTGAACAGGACTCAGTGTCTTTTGCTTAAAGAAAACTTTTTTACATTAAACTGCATTAAATTAAACAAATTTTAATTATATCATAATGGATACATATCCTAAAATGTATATTGCTTCACAAAATTATGAAAAAGCCCTTAAAAGTAAGTACTTAAGTACATGTCCTTATCAATATTTTTGAACATTCGATTATCATGTTTCTTAGTGATATTGCCTCACTAGTGTAGGGTGCTGGAAAATGCTTGTTGAAGAAACTACTAATCTTGGAATCATCGTAGAAGTTTTAAAAAGTACACACATTTTCCCAATGTCCCTGCCTATTAGACCCAGATTGGCAGAAAGCACAGGCCAGGTTTCTGAATTTAACAAAGAATTACTATTTATTACAAATAAATAGATTATACAGATAAACAAGTGTGAACTGCCAATGTATATACATACATATATAAGTTAGTAAGTTAATACTCTAACCCCTTGTAAACCCCTCTAAGCACACGTACAGGCACAGACAGAAATGAAACATGGGTATTATGCACAGAAAGAAAGACCAGAAAGGCAATTTAATGGAGTCTGTCCACATGGTTTGCTGAGATGATCCCTTTTGGTTGAGAGACGTGCTACTCTTTGTTCTTCCTTCACCAAGTACTTTTGCTGGTCTACAAGGGGCACGGACAGCTGGTTCACACTTATAATGTCTCTGACAAACTTGTTGAAAAACCACAGGTTACATCATCTGCCAAGGAGGAATGCTTTCTTCAGGATTGAGATTCTTTTTACATTAAAGCAAACACAGATCCTTCTCCTCCAACAGCCCAAACATTCACACCTCCAAGCTGTTCAGTTACCTGGGAGCCAATCACATCATTATTAGCAGGCAGGAGCCCTTTATCATTGATAACTAGACACTAGTCCACAGATCAGTCAGTTATTTGTTACCAGTCAATTCTCCATGCATCAGACTCCAGTTTATCTGTAACTCGACCTTCCCCCAGTGCTAGCACAAATGACTGTGTAAACAACATTTACAACAAGTGTCAGGTTACTTGCTTTTGAAAAGTGCAATAAAAAATGCTTCAACAATCCTTAGTTTTTAAAACAGCTACTTTCCATTTCAATCCACAATCAAAAATACTGAAAAGTGAAAAGATACGGATCTTTACATAAAAGAAAACTTGCCTCTAGCTCACAACTATAAATTTACCTCATACTATTCCACAGTTTATGGAGATCCTCAAGCACACTCTAGCAAATAGTCCAGTAACACAAACAAAATAATTAAGGCTCAGTTCATGGTATCTTCTCTCATTCAGGCTAATTTCAAATCAGAAGAAATTCTTCTAATTTGACAAATAACTTGAGGTCACTAATAAAACCTCTTTAACTGATGTGGTTCCATGTCATGGAATGTTCTTTTATTGTGGGCCTTCGAGGTCACAACACCTTTCTGTTTTAAAATGTAACCTTGTCTTGATTATTATACAACCATGTTAGCCTTATTTCTTCTACTTTCAGATTGACTTAATAGATAGACTGTTGAAACAGATATTCAACTGGACAGAATAATGCCTATGCTTTCATGAAGGTCCCAGTGGGTCTGGTAAATCTCTCTGAAATCAATAGATGGCATTCGTCCAAGACTGGATTGTATGGGAAAGAGATGAGTATATATGGAATTCTCTGCCCCAGAAGGCAGTAGAGGCCAAGTCTCTGGATAGTTTCAGGAAAGAGATAGATAGAGCTCTTAAAGATAGTGAAATCAAGGGTTATGGGGATAAGGCAGGAAGAGGATACTGATTGTGGATGATCAGCCATGATCATACTGAATGGTGGTGCTGGCTCGAAGGGCCGAATGGCCTACTCCACCTATTGTCTATTGTTCTCTTTATTCCCCATACAAAAACTACCTGATAGATCATAGATATCTAAGATTCAAAGTTCCACTTAGTTCATGTTTACATCGCATTCTCCACTAGGAATTAGTAGCATATGTTAACTTGGCCATCTTTTTTGGATTTTCCTTAAAGTCTGTTAATGTAGAAGTAAATATGGTGCATAGTACTTTAGGGTTTTAGGATGTATAGATCAGCATCTTAGGAAAATATTGGCATATGGAAAAACAGCTTGATTTAAAGCTACCTGGGTACATGTGCAGTTGAGATGTTTGCAATTAGAGAACTGGCTCAGTGATACCACCCTAACCCATAACTGGGCTGTGAATGATGTCCATGAGCCAGATTTATGAACGGAAAAATCTTGTCCGTTTGGAATGAGAAGTGGGTATTTTGAAGGGAGAAGACTTCCCTCCTTACCTCTGCCAGAAGGCCTGTGTTCAACCCCACCCCCACCGCCCACCCACCCCAACTCCAGAGGTGTGTATGAACCTCTCTGAATAAGTTGATAAGGAAAATATCTAGTTTTCAGACATCTTTTCATGCCATATTATATGATAACAGAGTATTGATTTGTATTCAAAATCATTAGGCGTCTGGACAAAGCAGATAGAGAGAAACTGTTGCCACTGGTGGAAGATTTGAGATTCAGAGCCATTTTGCTGTTGTCAGGTAATTAGAAAGAAAATTAAAGGCAGCAGGAAGTAAAGCAGCATAGTGAGTTGATAGAATCTGGAAGTCACTGCCTGAGAGCATGGTAGAGAGAGATTGTCATGATTTTCAAAGGGAATTAGATAATTTTCTGAGGAGAAATAGTTTGCAAGGTTGTGAGGAGAGGATGGAAACATTGGATTATTTGAGTTGCTCTTACAGAAAGCTAGCAAGGACGTAATGAGCTAAATGATCTTCTTCATTGTAATCATTACATAGTTTTCTGGGCTAGAGGTTATGTGGTGCCAGGCTCCTAACATCCCCTGGCGAAAAGGTTGGTGATGGACTCATTCCAGAGTTTAAGGTGAGACTTTCATCACCATCTAGGCAGTAGGTCCTATCTGTCAGAGCTGTTGAACTGTCAGACAACTGATAGCACCCCCGTCCCAGCAGTGCCAATGGGAATAGTGGCCACTCCTGGAACAGCATCCATTCCCCATGGAGCCAGAGTGGGGTGTTGGAGCCAAATAAGTGTGGGGTTATTGCTGGGGCTAGACTGATAGACCCTGTTGAGGGAGGAAAAGGTGATGTGTGGACCAAGGTCAGAGGTTTTGTTTGGAGAGGAACTGGAAAGGGTGACGGGGAAGCCTGGGAGCAGCACCTCAGTGGACTCAGTGTCACAGTTAAGGAAACCCCGCCTCATTCCCTGCCATTACCCCACATAGTGAAAGCTGCAGGACTGGCTATTTGGCATGGGTCTCTGCCACAAGGAAAATCCTAACAGCAGAGATGAGCCCTCAAGTGCCCGTTAATTCAATACGGAAGGGGATCAATTAGCCACGGACAGGCTAGCCTCCCAAAACCCTACCCCTCTGCTGGCGCAGGTGGTAGGCAGCAGGCATAGAAGTTATGGCATTTTATAGGTGCTGCCACCTGCAAATCTGTTGCTCATACCCAGGGAAGGTGCCATAAGATCCAGCCCTGTTACTCTATGATCTGTGCTCGATGTCACTGTGTAAGTCACATTTGCTACTTTATCTGCCTGTCACCTGTTCCTGCCATGCAGTACTGTTCAAATCATCCATATTTCTTAACCTTTCCTTAGTGCAATGAAACATAGCTGTTTCCATTTTGATTTGTTGCATGTTATTCTGGTTCAGTTATTACTCCAATATATTTATATAGAAAGTTTTTACAAAATACGCCTTTTGAAACTGGGAATCCTTGTCGCATCTTCCATTGCTGCAAGAACAAAGAAGAGATATTGGTAAAACCTTGTCATTCATTTCAATCCTGTGACAACATAAACATTAGGCTTTACCCATGTGACAGACTTCCCAAGGGTACAAAGTGTCATTGACAGCATGCACATTTCCTTGCTTACTTCCCATGTGCCAACTTTATCATTGAAAAGGATTCCACACCATCAACAAATAGCTGCATTGTGACTGCAGGAAGCATGTCGTTCAGGTCTATGCCCAGTAGTCATGGCTGTTTTGCACTGTGCATTTTCATTCTTAACCTGCCGGCAGAGTGTAGGCTGGTGATTGGGTAACAAAAACTAGCCACTAAAAAATACTTATGTTGCTCTGAAGGAACTGAAATGTTCAAAATAATATTGCTGTTTAATTTGGGGAATTCACATTTTCAACCTCCATGTCATTTCATTTTATTTTTAACTCAGTGGGTTACGCTTCCTGTAGAATTGATGGCTTTATGACGTTAACTTTTAATTACTGTGAATTCCCCAAGTAACCTAGCATTAAATTCTTAACTAATGTCTTGAGTTCATCCGTGAATGTAATTTTCTTAATCATAATACACATCCTTCTGAATTCCTAGGATGCATAAGCTTTTGGAAAGCAAGGCTCTGAACTTGAGGTGGACAGATTGCATTGGCAGAAAGAATTTCCAAAGATTCAGGATTCCTCACACTCTGTGTGGATTTTCTTTTGGTTGGATTGACAAACTTGTCAATCCAATCAAACAGAGACCAGCTAGAAGGAAACTGCAGCTTAACTCTGATGCAAGCAAGGAGGACCGAAGGGGGCTTCAGTTCTTCCACTCCAGGAGGAGTTTCTGAACCTTTATTTTGTGGAGATCCAGCCTTGGGTGGGACCCAATGTCTGACCTTGGGAGGGTGGTCATGTACCCCAGGAGTACCACAATGTCTTTATATTTATGCTAGTCTGATGAAGGGAAGGCAGTTCTGAACAAAAGACAATTTTATAAGCTTGGGGTTATAAGGGAAGGAAACACTCATGCTCCTCCTCATCCACTTGCAGTGCTACAAAAGCACTTACCTGCATCCCAAGGTTGTTTTCCCCACTCTTCAGATCTTTAACATCCTGGTACTCCTTTCTCTATCCTGGTTTCTATCACAATAGTTAAACTGGGAATGTGGAAACTTGCTGAGCTTCCTTCCATGTCAACATTGGCATCAGAATCAGCATGGTGGTGCCCAAACTGCCTTGGTGCTATTGGAACCAAAGGATGGACTCCATGTCAGTCCACAGCCCTGCTGCCTTAATTCTCCTGGATTGTTCTGGGTTCAGATGATAAAATTCTTGACATAATGTTTTATATCTTTTCCCATTTCTGCCCACCCCACAATCCCTTAATTCTGTCAGTTGTGGCCTTTGTCTCTTGATGATCCTGGACATTGTGTCATTCATATATCCCTTGATATTAGCCATAGACCACTTCTATGAACCATCCATCATTGAGAACAAGTCCATCCATAGTTCATAACTTGACCTACCAATTGCTATTTGAGGCAGGGATTCTACCTGCTCTAACTCAGTATTGCTGCTCTGAGCCTGTACCAGGTTTTGGCCTTGGTTTGGTTCACAGTGACAGTATCTATTTGTTCTGGAATGGGGGGCTTTCATGGCTCTCCTTCATGGACACCCTCCTTAGCCAATTGATCTGTCCTTGTGCTCCCAGTTGTGGAAGTTAGTTGGTGGCCTCTAACATTAATGATGCGTATTCACTGTTTTGCGCACTTTGCAGAATAAATTTGAGCATGAGTGTCGAAGGTAATGACTTCCTGTCTGCAAAGACAAAACATCTAGCTTCCTACAGTGGCAGGAAGTCAGCTAAACTGTTGCAGGCATACATGCTGTCTGAATGTCTGTCTGCTGGTGGGTGGTGTAGAGGGATTTTTCAGCATGTGTGACCATGTTGACCATGCTAGTCCAGCAGCCTGAGCACTCATTTTGTTGGGATGCTCAGCACTGCATCTATTAGGGGTTTGCCTCGGTGGTTCTCCACCCACTGTGGACAATATGTCTATGAATATTCTTCTAGAACCGGTCTCTCTTCTGCAGTACAAGTTCCCTTGCATCGTCCCCCACTTTGTTTTGACACAAATGGTTCCTTGGGGACATTTGTTGCCTCTACTAGTCCCTCCATGAGGTTTTCCTCCCATAGTGCAAATTATCAGGTAGGAAGGTGGACACTTTGGTACATTTGACTGCAATGTTGTGACCCTGTAACATTAGGGTCCAGTATGCTGTATAGTTTTGGCTGACTGTACCAGCATTAATGATAATGGGAACTGCAGATGCTGGAGAATCCAAGATAACAAAGTGTGGAGAGAGATAATGGGAACTGCAGATGCTGGAGAATTCCAAGATAATAAAATGTGAGGCTGGATGAACACAGCAAGCCAAGCAGCATCTCAGGGGCACAAAAGCTGGCATTTCGGGCCTAGGCCCTTCATCAGAGGGTACCAGCATTAATCCTGCTTTCCAGCAAAAGTTGAATGGGGGTGTGCTCCTTCAGAATGGTAGGAGACGCAGGCCAATAATATAGGCAAAATGTTGGATTCCCCAGGACACGGCTTGCAAGTGCTTGTTGCGTGGGAAGATGGGACTTTCAGTTCTCAGTCTTGCGCTGATATTTTAGATGGTCCACAGTATGAGCTGTATTGGCTTTGCCTGCCTGGTCCAGGACTCTGAGTGCAACCTTAATTTTATGCATTTCTTGGTCAGCTCATCCACAGCTCGTTGGGCTGCGTCCTGATCACTGACCATACGCTGTGCCTGCAGGTATGCTGTATAGCACTGGGTCTGAATCTGTCCTTAGTGTACTGTATCCACCTGGTTTCTCTGTTCCTGATCTGCTGCTTTGACTCTCTGGATAAGATTCCCCGTAGGAAGAAACATTAGGGAAGTTAATCGTAATTCTGTAAATAAGCCGTTCTAAATATATATGCATTTTAATAAGGGGCAGTTTTGAAAGTCTAGTTTAGCCACAGTCCCACGTTTGTTACTTAGTTAAAAAGTAGAAGGAAAAGTCTGATTCAACAGTATTCTGAACTTGTTAGTTAACTGCAGAATTAAAAATGCAAATAATAAATGTGATAAGGTTAGTTGCATTCATTGAGCAAATGTTTGTAGCCAGTAAAGAGGCTTAGTGCATTATTAAGAAAGATAAAGTAATAAATGGTGCAATCGCAACCTCTAAAAGACCATTGGCACAGGAGGAGAGCAGAGGAAGATTGTAAAAAGGTCAGAACTAGAAAGAGATAAACAATTAAACCTCAAATGAAGATGTAGATAATTTGTACAAATTCTTATGTCCAGAGTTCGAGAGAAGAGTGGATACGAAATACAAAATATTGAGTGAAGATGTGATTATGACTTCGTAATTTGTGGAATCGTAACAAGTTTTGTTTAATGACTTGGGAAAGTTGTAAATTGTTTGAACTTCCCCCTTACTTGTGGGATTTGAATAGATACCTTATCTTAAAAAAAGAAAATTAGTAGTGGAAAGTTTTTAGAGCAGAAAACAGTGAAGATTTTTTTAAAAAATGAATCTTTAGTCTAAACTTACAGCATGCAAATAGCAGAGGCTATTAGCTGCAGTTGCAAGTCAGAAGGACTGTTTGATCTCTCAGGCTGAAGCGAGAGAGGGGTTATTTTCAATTTGTCGGGTGCTTCACAGAATTGTTTACAGAAGAGTTTATTTTAAAGACTTTATAACAACTGGTAGAAATTAATATCCTTCCTAATCTGGCATACTAAAGTTAGCACAGGAGAGTTCTTAGTAATAAGTAAGCATCCAGTTTATTGCTATCAAATGTCTGGGAAGGAGTGTAACTGTCAAAAACATTGTAGGATCTCAAAGACAAATGATGGAGATAACTGGTAAACATCATAAGATTATGGGACGACCTAGGATTGTCAGTAGAGCTTTTCATCACTGATTGTGCCTTCACTGAATTGGATGTGTAGATTAGGGGGATGTGGCTAGCAATGACATCAATGTTGCATGTAATTGCTGTAACATGATAGGTATAAAAATGTTGTATTCAGCTGGGGAAAGTTAAAGTGCCATTGACCTCTCCTCCAATCTGAATTGTAATTAAGAGGGCATTGGGCCCCACATGAAAACCTGATTGGGAGCAGTCTCTGACCTCTCCTACATGTGTGGTAGAAGAGCTGTAAGTAAACATTGCTTGTATTGTTGAATACACAGAATTCAAGACTCCTGTTTGATATTTCTCCCTACAACAGGGGGTGATTAAAATTTCCTTCAATTGCTATTCCTACAATTGCCGTATTTAAGATGGCAGTGAAGCAGCACCACAGTTTGTGGGCTCCTTAGCCCAGGAACCCAGAGCTCGTCTGCGCAATCCGCTTTTACTTGCTTTTCTTTTTTAAATGTTTCCAGTTATTATAGTTATTATTAAGAATCAGCTTGCCTACTTTTAGTGACTTTGGTGGAAGGCTTCTCCTGGCCCAGTGATGAGCTGACCTCCAGTGGCCCAGTGTGATGTTTTCCTGGTGTGTCAGTCTTGGCCCAGCGTGGAGGTCTTCTTCATCATCAGCTTCCAGGTATTCCAAAGGCCCTTCCTTTCCTGCAAGACTTTAGCAAGGTTTTTGACATGGTGTCTATGGCAGACAGGTCAAGAAAATGGGAGCCATGGAATCCAAGGCAAAGTCGCATGTTGAATCTGTTTCCAGTGCTCAGTCCCTAATCATTCACCACACTTTAGGGTGACATGGTGGCTCAGTGGTTAGCACTGTTGCCTCACAGCACTGGGGACCTGGGTTCAATTCCAGCCTCGGGCAACTGCCTGTGTGGAGTTTGCCCATTCTCCCCGTGTCTGTGTGGGTTTCCTCCGGGTGTGCCCGTTTCCTCCCACAGTCTAGAGATCTGCAGGCTAGGTGGTTTGGCCATGCTAAATTGCCTGTAGTGTTCAGGGATGTGTGTTATGGGGGATGAGTTTTGAGTGGGATTCTCTGAGGGTTGGTGTGGACTTGTTGGGTCAAAGGTCCTGTTTCCACACTGTATGGATTCTACTCTGTCAAGCCCTTCTGCAAACTTTGCTGCTTGAAAGAAAACAACCGCAGTCTGTCCTGCCTTTCCTCATAGCTAAGAGTCTGCTGCCCAGACAGCATCCTGGTTCTTTATTCCTTTTCTCTTCATTTATTCACAGCATGAGGGCATTGCTGGCTATGCCAGCATATATTGCCCATCCCTAATTGTTTGGAGGGCAGTTATGAGTCCGCAACATTGCTGTGGGCCTGGAGTCACGTGTAGGCCAGAAATGGCAGTTTTCTTTCCCAAGAGGGCGTTAGTGAGCCAAGTGGGTTTTCTTTTTCCAGCAGTTGGCAGTGGATTCACAGTCATCATTAGATTCTTAACTCCAGATATTTATTGAGTTCAAATTCCACCATCTGCCTTGGCAGGATTCAAACCCAGATTCCCAGAACATCACCTGAGTTTCCGGATTAACAGTCCTGCAATAATACCACTAGGTCATTGCCTCTCCTGGTGAAACTCCTTTGCAACCTCTCTAGTACACTCACATCCATCCTATTCTGTGGTGAATAGAACTGCATGCAGCACTCCAGCTGTGCCCTGACCAGCACTTTTTACAGTTCCAGCTCAGCTTCCTTACTCTGTATTCCATACTAATATAGGTAAGTATTCCATCCCAAAACGTCAGCTTTCCCCTTCCTCTGCTGCAGCCTGGCCTGCTGTGTTCCTCCAGCTCCAGGCTGTGTTATCTAAGTATTCCATATGCTTTTTAAACATGTCCAACTGCTCTGCTACCTTCAAGGATATGTGGAAATGAACAGCAATATCCCTTTGATCTTCAGTACTTTCCAGGTTCCTGCCATTCAGTGTGTAATCCTTTGCCTTGTTAGACCTCTTCAACTATATTACCTCACACATTTCCAGATTTAATTCTATTTGCCACTGCTCCACCCACCTGACCAGTCCATTGGTATTCTCCTGCAGTTTATGGCCGTCTTACTCAGTATTTAGCACCGTGCCACTTGTCATGTCATCTGCAAACTTGTTCTTTATACCCTCTGCATTAAAATCTAAATCGTTAATGCATGTCACAAACAGTAGGTGCTCCAGCGTCGTGCCCTGCTGAACCCCACTTTACTTGTTAAACTTGTGTAAAACTTGTACAATGCACTGTTTTGGCTCCAGCTGCAGTATTACATCCAATTTATGGGAACTGCACTTTAGGAAGAATGTGAAGACATTGGAGAGAATTCAGAAAAGAGACACAAAAATGCTTCCAGAGTTGAGAGACTTCAGTCATGAAAATTGATTGGAGCAGTTGGGAATGTTTTTCATGGAGAAAAGAAAGCTGATGGGATGTTTGATAGAGTTAGTCAAAGTCTTGAGGGGTCTAATGAGAATAGATTGAGAGAAAATGTTCCTGCTGTTAAAGGATCAAGAACGAAGGCTTACATTTAAGGTAATTGGTAAAAGAAGCAAAAGCAACATTAGAAAAACAATTTCTTGCAGCTAGTCGCTAGGGCCTGGAATGCAGTGCTGAGATTTTGGTGGAGGCAGGTTTAATCAAGGCATTCTAAAAGGAATTAGATAGTTACTTGAAAGAAGTTATGTGCAGGATTATGGGAAAAATGGCACTAAGTCAATTACATATTCGGTGAGCTGCTGCAAACATGACAGGCCAAATGGTCGTCTTTTTCTCTATAATATTTTGTAACAGTGTGGATTTTTTTCACTTTATAACACAGTCGCTGTAAATTTTATGCACTATCTGTCCCTTACATGATAGAACACTTCAGATCTTTTCTACTTAGTTGTCACCTGACCTTGTCGTGATAAATTGTGGCATTGCAATTGCATTGGAACAGAAGGAAGATCGCAGCATTCATGATCCATACCTGCTTTCTACTCATGCATGTGTTCATGTTATTTCTGGGCAAAGGTGCAACAAGATTTAGAGAGGGTTTCAAAATTAACAAACCCATTGTTTCTAGCATACACACCACCTGAGCAAGAAAAACAGTGTTAAAAGAAGTTATTTAAATTATTTGATCACTTAGCTTATTTGTGTTTGACCTGTTGTTGAATAATAGCTTTACAGAGAAAAGGATTAAGACAGAAAATGGAAATTATTCATGCAATTGTAGTATTATATGTGCTTAAATACAAACTTTGAATCAAAGCTTGTATGTGGTGTATAAGACGGCATTAGAAGTTACCCTATTATTGTAATATGTAGCTGGTGATTAAATGTTCAACTAGCGCTGATAGAAGAGACCTTCAAAGAAATTGTTCAAGCATTTCTTGAGACATTTTAGCATGTAACAAAACAAATAGCTGGAGAACCTCAGCATGTCTGGTAACATCAATGGAGAGAGAAAGTCAAGTCAAAGTTTGAATCTAATGACCCTTCTTCAGACTGCCAGCAATTTATCTTTTTGTGTCGGATTTCCAGCATCCATTTATTCTTTCTTTTTTGTTTAGATATTAGAATGTATGCTTCCTTGTACAAAAATAATGTAGTCCAATTTCATTTAAAATCTACTAATAAGTTGTGACCTTTGTACTCTGCTGGTTTATCAATCTCCATCAATACACATTTAATCACATAGATATTTTATTGTTCATAATGTACTTTATTATCTAATACATTCAATATTTCCAAAACATTTGTAGTGTGGATCAAGGAGGATTATTTTGGATCTCCCCTATGCATTAGTAAGGGACCAGTACTCAACTCAACATTAAAATTGCTCCTTTCTCTACTGCACAGTGTGGCACAGGATATTGCCATCTAAGAATTTATAAAAACATCAACATTGCAATGCTAGATAATAAAGTGCGAAGCTGGATGAACACAGCAGGCCAAGCAGCATTTCAGGAGCACAAGACCTGACGTTTCGGGCCTAGACCCTTCATCAGAGAGGGGGATGGGGTGAGGGTTCTGGAATAAATGGGGAGAGAGGGGGAGGCGGACCGAAGATGGAGAGAAAAGAAGATAGGTGGAGATTACTAGAGAGTTGCAGTGGGAGAGAGATTCCCTGAGGTTGGTCCGCAGGGAGACCAACCTCAGGGAATCTCTCTCCCACTGCAACTCTCTAGTAATCTTCACCTATCTTCTTTTCTCTCCATCTTCGGTCCGCCTCCCCCTCTCTCCCTATTTATTCCAGTTCCCTCTCCCCATCCCCCTCTCTGATGAAGGGTCTAGGCCTGAAACATCAGCTTTTGTGCTCCTGAGATGCTGCTTGGCCTGCTGTGTTCATCCAGCTTCACACTTTATTATCTTGGATTCTCCAGCATCTGCAGTTCGCATTATCTCTGATACATTGCAATGCTGGTGTGTAAAACATAATACATAGAAAATAAATGCATGAGTAGGCCATTCAGTCCTTTAATGCATTACCATTCAATATGATCATGATTGAACATGTAATTTCAGTATCCCACTCCTGCTTACTCTCCCTACTCCTTGATCCCTTTAGCCGAAAGGGTCACATCCTGCTTCCACTTGGATATATCCAACAAATTCACCTCAACAGCTTTCTGTGGTCGAGAATTTCACAAGTCCACAACTCTCTGAGTGAAGAAATTCTTCTTCATCTCAGTCCTGAATGGCTGTGCCCTTATTCTTAGACTGTGACCCCTCGGTCTTGACTTCCCCACATCAGGAACATTCTTCCCGCATCTGGCCTGTCCAACCCCATCAGGATTTTATATGTTTCTAGGGGATTCTGCTCCCCCAGCCCCAATTCTTCTTCTAAATTGCAGTGAGTACAAGCCCAGTCGATCCAGTGTTTCTTTGTCTCTCAGTCCTGTCATCCCGGGAATCAGTCTGGTGAACCTGTGCTGGACTCCCTCAAAAGCAAGAATGTCCTTCCTCAGACTAGGAGACCAAAACTGTACATGGTACACAAGGTGTGGCCTCACCAAGGCCCTTTACAACTGCAGCAAGATATCTCTACTCCTGTACTCAAATCCTCTCGCTGTGAAGGCCTGTGTGCTAAACCTTCAGCAACTGTTCCACCATGACACCCACATTTCATTGCACCTTACCTTTTGCTAAACTGCCACCTTTGAGATAATTCTACCACCAACATGGATAACTTCACAGTTATTCACATTATATTGCATTTGCCAAGTATTTGCCCATTCAGCCAGTCTGTCCAAGTCACCCAGCAGCCTCTTATCATCCTCCTCACAGCACACCCCGCCACCCAGCTTAGTGTTACCTGCAAATTTGGAGACATTGTACTCTTGTCCTTCATCCAAATTGTTAATGCATATTTGTGAACAGCTGGGGTCCCAGCTCTAAAGCCTGCAGTATCCCACTCTTCACTGGCTGCCACTCTGAAAAGGACCTGTTTATTCCAACTCTCTGCTTTCTGTCTGCCAACCAGTTCTCTAACCACTTCAATACATTACCTCTTTTACCATAAGCTTTAATTTTGCTTATTAATCTCTTGTGTGGAACCTTGTCAAAAGCCTTTTGAAAGTCCAGATACATAGCATCCACTAAAAAGCTAATGCTTGATCATTCGTACAAATCTGCAGCCTCCAACACTTGGAATTTTAACAAATTAGCTTCTGACATAGCCTTGGAAAACAGATTAGTCTTCAGGCAGCCTTTTTCTACATAATCTGATTTTTCACCATCTCACTTGATGATTAACCAAATTCTTTTGACTTTGTCCTTCCTGTATCATCTTCACACACATGATATCACACGTGTTCATATTTAACTCTAGGCACAAAGGCCTTGAGATTATCCCTCCCAGAACAGACAGGGTTGGATTGTGAAGGCAGTGCTTTAAATTTAGAACAAAGAGCAATATAGCACGGAGACAGGCCCTTTGGCCATCCAAGCCTGAGCCAACATATTTTGCCCTCCCATATTAAAAACCGTCTCCACTAACAAGATCCATATCCCTCTATTCCTTTGCTATTCATGTGTTCATCCAGGTGTTTCTTAAATGCTGCTATTGTGTCTGCTTCCACCACATCCTCTGGCAGCATGTTTCAGGCACTCACCACCCTTTGCGTGAAAAATTTCCCTCCCATTTCCATCGCATCTTGAACCTGTGAGCCCTCATAATTCATCTCCCCCCACAACCCTAGGAAAAGGGCTCATACCTTCCATTTTACCCATGCCAGTCACAATCTTATAAACTTCTATCAAGTCGTCCCTCGACCTCCTGCATTTCAGTGAAAACAAACCTCGTCTATCCAACCTTTCTTCATAGCTAAAATCCCCCATTTCACGCAACATCCAGGTAAACCTTTTCTGTACCCTCTCTAAAGCATCCCACATCCTTCTGGTAGTGTGTGTACAGTTCTGGTCACCAGTGTTCCAAATGTGGCCAAACTATAGTTCTATAAATCTGCAGCATAACTTGCCTACCCTTATACTCAATGCCCCTTCCAATGAAGGCAAGCATGCCATTGGCCATTTTTTCTACCCTGTCTACCTGCGCTGCCACCTTCAGTGACCTGTGTACCTGCGCACCCAGATCCCTCTGCACATCAGCACCCCTGAAGGGTTCTGCCATTCACTATATAATTTCCACCTGTACTTGACCTTCCAAATGCATCACCTCACATTTGTTTGGATTAAACTCCATTGGCACTTTTCTGCCGATGACCCCAACTGATCTATATCCTCTGACAATCCTCCTCATTGTCTGCTATTCCACTGATCTTTGGATTGTCTACAATGTTGCTAATTAGGCCAGCTATGTTTTCCACCAAATCGTTGATGTAGGTCACAAACAGCAGATATCTCAGCTGCTGTGTTCCTCCTTGAGTGTAGTTATTACCCATGAAACAGAAAGTGTCCTAGCTGTAGTTCACAGGGAATTGTCAAAGAAATTCAGAAATAATTGGCTCTGGGCCCACTCTTAAAATGGTCTTCCAAGGCAGCACAATTTGTACACTCTGTTCTCTCACAAACCCAAACAGGGATGAAGTGCAGACCCAGTTATCTCGTCTTGCTTACTGCCTTGCCACCCTTTCTGTCCGGTTGCTTGCTAGTGCCACCACAAAGCAAAAGGTTGCTTCAGCCCTCGTCAAGATGCTGCAGTCTACAGCCAAGCCCTCGAAACCCAGACATGCTCGTGTTCATCCAATGCACATAAGCTTGATATCACAGCAGAAGCTCAGCAGCCTTCCAGCTGAGGTCACTAGAGATGTATCTCATTAGACACTAGCAAATGTAAGTGAGCCCAAAAAATAGGCACCGAGACATTGTGCATGGTTAATTCCTAATTATTCCAAAAGCCACAGGCTGCACTGAAGTCAATTTGTGATCATAGGCTCAGTGGAGATAAACATTACAGAACTATTGACATGCTAGTTTTGCAACGCATGATTTGCACCAAATTTCACAAATGGGATGCCCTGTTATGAGCTCTGGTAACTAGAAGAACTTGTGGTCAATCTACCCTTCTAACAATACAGTGAACAGATACTCAATATTCAGCAAATTGTTTTGGCAAATAGGGAAATAGAATGAATAGATTACATTCTTGTGCATAATTTACAGATACTTTATAATGCCGCATAATCTTACATTGCCTCTCATAATATCACCATCTGTTCAACTTCTATGATAGTGTTTTCTGTCTCCGGCCTTTTCACAGTTGGCTGTATTTTATCTCTTAGAGCATAGGGCACTGAATGGCATCTACAGTCAACTAGTCTGTCATTCCTCTGAACCCACATCCTTGATTTTTGGGTGGGGTTGCGATGGTGGCGTGCAGTTTCACTATACATCCGAGTATAGAATTTCTTGTGTTGTCAGTGTTATTATGTGAAAATTTTTGTTTCAGTTTAACTTTATTGTTTTTACCTCAATCCTTCTTAACAAGGCTGGTTTTTGACCCTTTGCTGCAATAATAGATCACTTTGCCCATTGCTATTTGAAAGTGACTGGAACCATCAAACTTTCCCGTTGTGGGAATTTTCTCTTCTCTGTAATCCTGCGCATGATTTCTCCACCTGATGCAGCAATTCTGGATGATATACAAACTCAGGAATTGTGATGGCTGATGTCCCTCTGTCAATCCCCACGTCCACTGAGGTTCCGTCCAGAATTACTTGGACTATGATGCCCTGTGAACTTATTGGACATCCTTATGCTTTTTATGGTACGGATCTCAATTGAACTCTTGTTGACCCACTGCCTTTGACTCCATTTGCAGTGGCTGCCATTTTCTTCTGTCAGTGTTTTCTCCATGTACCTCCTCTCGAGCTGCTGTGGTGAGATGAGCCGCCTTCTTGTAGCTGTGGCACTCTGCATTCACAAGCAGGCATTTCTGCAACCAATATTGACCCAGTCATCAGCAGCAGGACTTTGTAGCTGTCTTTGTTGTGGTTTTCAGCCTATTCAGCTTCAGCAGATACTGACAGATGTTAACTTTGATGCCGAATATGTCACAATCATGGAGAATGCTGTGCTGCAAACTCTTTTAGAAATGTCTGCAATATATTGGGAATGTCTTCATATTTTAAACTGCAGACAAATCTATCCCATCATGCTACAATGTGAATTTCTCCAAAATTATGATGGCTGGATCATTTCTCAAAGCCATGACCAGTTCCCCAAAATTCTTATACAAAATGTCTGACAGCAGCGTGTCTTTTGCTTTAGCTGGGGCAAGCAATTCTGTGTGTTTCATATACTTCTGGGCTTTTTTTCAGTCACAATATCACCCTTGACCTTTCACCTGCGCTGCCTGACTTAACAGTGGATTATCAGAAACAAATGGGATATTATTAGCAGTGAAAAGCATGCTGAGCTGTTGCGCATGCACACAGAGCCCTGTCAATCACGGCTTGACGCTCCCAGTTTCCCAGTTGTTAATGCAGCCATCTTTTGAAGGTCAGTCCACACGTGTGTACAAACAGCCTTTCCACCAAGGCTGGATTTTTAAGTCTATTTATCTGCACAAAATCCTCACAATTTCTCAACTCGCATGTTGGAAACTTATTCAACCTGAATGGTTTGCCTAAGTACAGGCATAATACCACTCATGTCAAATGTGTCATGGTTGCAGGACAAACTAAACAGTATGCGGCACATTGTAGAATCAACCCGTATCTAAGCCAGTTTAATTCAATATATACATATTGTCACAGATGCTGAATTGCCCATGTGGATAAACATAAAGTGGAGAATCGCAGGTCATAACATGTAATGAAGGATTTGTGAAGTTACCGCAATGACTTCTGCCAGTGATCTATTCATCAATTTACTGCCCCAAGCTGGACTTAGCACGAGGACATCTGACATCATTTGTATTACGCAAAACAAGAATAACTATTCCTAATGAAAAATACTTTACAACATTCTAGGAATGGCAGTGATACAAACTCTTAAAAGCACTAACTACCTGTACTGTTCACCCCAAAATATCCCTTTTTCCCCAAGCCAGCACTTAGACCTGACAGATGAGACAAAAGGTTAGGAGTGGAGGTTTGATATTAGGTTAAAGATAGAAAAGAGAAAGGTGATAGTCCGCATGGCTGGACTCTGAGTATTTGAATCTCAGGTTAGCAGTCCTGACCTCTGAGCAGCTCTACAACAGTTTGACGTGGAAAGAGCTGAAATGTTTGAAACTGAGTTGAGTTGGTTCCTTTTCCTGGGCAGTCTCCTCATGGTACCCTACCAGTCAGACACTTATGACACAAGACCTCCATGAAAACAGTCTCTCAGTTTGAACTTTACTGCTCCAGTCACAGTTATCTGTTCTTTGTTTCAAGGAGCGTTCCTGTGGTTCCCTACTGAGTGTGGCTCCTATCTGGGAGCAGTCCTTTCTCAGACCTCACTATTCAAGCTCCAGCTGTTAACAGGATTTTTACAACTCCCTGCCCACGTTTCTTCTCCACCCCCCAACTGGCAAATCGTAACTTTTCTCATTGGCTGTTTTTGCAACTGTAGCCAGGTCATAGGGTTAAACTCTCTCTTAGCTTTGGGCTGGCCTTCTGCAGCATGGGAGGTGACCAATCAGTGGCCAGTCACGATCTGTACTGATTCCTGCTGACCCCATGGGGTGAGTGGGGGGAGGTGCTGGATTGAGTCGCGAGCCTTGTACAGAATACACAATGTACAGTCTTTTACGATAAATTTTAAAAATGAACATTAGAAATTAGTTATGGAAGGAAAAGTTAGAAAGAATGGATACAGTTTATAACAATATATACAATTGACCATAAAAGGGTGCTGTTATCTAAAGGACGGTCTCTGGGTTTTTGAAGGTTCTACAATCCTCCCTCACATTTATCACAACAGAAAAAAACCTATTCTAGGATCGAAGTGATAAAAGGATTTCCCTAAACTGAGAAGTTGGAGGTTGGAGGTTAGAAAAAAAAACTTAAAAGGTTCTGGGTCTAGAACCAGGGGATGCAATCTCAGAATAGGAGTAGGCAATTTAGGACTGAGGTGAGGAGGAATTCCTTCACTCGGGATAATGAATGTTTTAAATTCTCCACACCAGAGATATGTAGGGGTTCAAGTCATCGAATATGTTGAAGACTGATATCAGCAGATTTCTAGATATTGAAGGCATCATGGAAAAGGGAATCATAACGGAAATGACTTTGAGGTTTAAGGTCAGGCCCATGATAGAGACAAACGGTGGAGCAGACTCCAGGGGCTCAGTGTCTTACTCCTGCTCCTATTGCATGTGGTCCTGTGACGGAGCTTGATATGGTATACACAGAAGTTGGTTCCTCCACTAAGGAATCATGAGCATAAGGGTCTCCGGTTAAATGGTCATTCATTTAGGACTGTTATGAGCAGAAATTTCTTCACTCAGATGTTGTGAATCTTTGGATTACTCTATACCAGAAACTGCTCCATTGTTAAATGTATTTGAGGCAGAAGTGGACAGGTTTTTGATGTCTGGGGAAATCAAAGAGGAATGGGTGGCTAAGTTAAATTGGTGCAGAAGATCAGACATGATCCACACGAATGCAGTCTGTATAATCCACTCCTGCTCCTGGTTCTTGTGTCCTTAGATTTGGAGAATGAGCATTTTATTGAGCTACCCTTATATTTATGATAGAATACCTTTTTTTAAACTTTTTTTCCTGATGGCAGTGATTCATGTTTGGTTTTTATTTGTCCAAAGTAGCCAACAGATCTCCCCACAATTCCTTATCTGTGCCCTTTTAATGGAATCTCCATTATGGATGGGGATGTCACTGACAATCTCAATCCTTCCCCATTCAAAATTTATCCATCACTATTTATCTATAATGTTTAATCCTCCTTTAGTTCTTCTGATGTTTAAAAAAATTTCACCTTTTTTTCTAACCTACCTGTTCAGAGATGTTCTTGCACACCTCTGGAGCAGGTGGGACTTGAACCTGAACCTCTCGATCCTTTGGCTCTTCTGCCAGGCCAAGGACATTAACATTAGTTGGAGCCTCCCTACTGCTTGTCTGGCTGAAATAAGCTAAACTAGCACACACGAGAGGCTGAACCTTGAGAACCCTGATCTGCAGACTGAGTTACTCATTGTTTGAAACTTTTATGGTGTTCTACCAGGATGCTACATGGATAAAGTTTGTTTTTAATTCTATTTTGAAATCTTGATACTGTTCAACTTTCCTACATTAAAAAAGTCAATCCTATTTTTATGTGCCCCTTACGATCACAAATCACATACTTATTTTTACCAGACCTCTACATTGATTTGGTCAGGTCATGCACAAAACACGTACATTGTCCCACCTAACCAATGTTATACTTTTCCTTATCTCCACTAACTCTACAAGCCCAGGATGGTTGAAGCTCTTAGATTCTAATTATAAACCACACATAGATTAAGACTCAGGTTTCTGGCAATGTTTATGACATACCTCTACTGCAAGACTGTATTGCACTGGTTATGCTGGATTATTGAAGTATTTTTAATTGATCACAAGAAAAGGGTACTGAGAATGAAGTTTAGGTACTATTTTATTAGCTTTTTTAAAAAAATATGCTTGCATACATTTCAAAATTAATGGGCAAGGATTTGATTTCTTGCATCACAAGATTATGGTCAGCAGATGTAGCCTTCTTGGACAGTGGCCACATAATGTCTTGGGGTTTTCAGTTTTCTGAGAAACTTAATTTGATATGAAAGTAGTCATTAACCAGAAATAGCTGCTGTGTAGGAGCCTAAGTGTACTCTAATGTTGCTACTATACTTAACAAGTAACTTGAAGGAAAATATATTTACATTGATTTCTCTTATTATTACAACAAAACTTATTTGTAATGTACCGTTCTAATGAGAAGCCAATATTATTGTCATATTTTTGTGCAGTAAATTTCTTGAATGTATGTATATGTATGTTTGTATATTTGCAATGTGAATGCGCATATGGAATGGGTTACATCACCTGGGCTAGTACATTGTTGTTATTGCAGGAAGAGCTTCCTATGTGTAAGATGGTTGTCACTGGATCACTGCTAAACAAGGCATTTTATTTCACTCAGAGAAATTGTGGTAATGTGAGAGCAACAGAAGCACAATCTGCCTTTTGGAAACCTATTGAAGTTATTTGTTGAAGGGGATAATAGGAACTGCAGATGCTTGAGAATCTGAGATAACAAGGTGTAGAGCTGGATGAACACAGCAGGCCAGCAGCATTGTTTCATTAACTCTTGAACAGGGGCTTAAGTCACTTGTGGCATTGAACTGTGTCTCAGAGAGGTAAAAAGAATGTAAAATGGGAGGGGATTAAATAAGAGTTCAGACACTCTTATGTTTTACACGCACCATAACACTGAGCCATTCCAGTATCCCATGATACTTATAGCTCAGCTGAGACATTCTTAGTACTTTTTTGAGCATTTTGTTAGGTTTAAAAATATCCCTTATTCCTAAAACTAGCTTTGTATGCATGTGTAGTCACTGAAGCAGTTTGGCTCTGTACAATAGCATATGAAGAAATAAACAAACATTAGAGTTTGACTCTATTCAGTAAATAAACCGAAGGCATTCCTTACTTGTACAATACTGTATTTACATATATTTGGGGCACCGGAGGTCTGATAATTGAACCACCTCCATTTAACTTTGGCAGGAAGACTTACATGGTGGTCTTTCTCCACTACGCCTTGGCAGCAGCTTCCCCAAACTTTAGTACATCCCTTAGGACCTTGGAAGCTACCAGTCTGCAACACTTGGTCGAAGTCAACTCCATACTCTGGAAGACCAAGTTTTGGGCAGACTAAAGAGCCTCTTTCACCGAGTCAATTGTCTTCCAGGTGCAGTCAATGTTTGTCTCAGTGTGCGTTCTGGACAATAGACTGTAGAGAACAGAGCCCTGAGTCACGGAGCTGCTCAGGATGAATCTCGACAAAAGCCATTCATCTTTCTCCAGACTTCCTTTGCAAAGGCACATTCCAGCAGGAGATGTGTGACAGTCTCTAGCCCCCTCCCATGTTTGCTTCAAGTGCAGCGTGCCATGGGGCAGAGCATCTGGGTGTACCTGAAGGATCTCACAGGCCAGGCCCTTCTCACCACCAGCCAAGCGATGTCTTGATGCCTGTTGGAGAATTCTGGCAATGAAACATTCTGCCAAATGACTTTGACAGTCTGTTCAAGGAAGAACTGGATAGGATGCACTCTCCCCTTTACCCACAAGGGCTCGAGGATGCTGCATGCTGATCACCAGCTTGTGGGCAAAGGTGTCTTTCTTTGCAAATTTCTCCATGAAGAGCAGGTGATATGGAATGGTCCAGTCGCTTGGTGTGTTCTGCAGCAACGATGCCAGGCCCATCCTTGGCAACATTGGGGACAGGTAGAACCTCAGAGTGAAGTGACATTTAGTGTTTGTGTACCGAGGGTCTATGCACAGCTTGGTGCAGCCGCACACAAAGGTGGCTTATCAGGATGAGGGTGGCATTGGGTATGTCCTTCCCCCCCGACTATCCAGAGTTTTACTAGTGGCGTCCTAGCCAACACGGTCCATCTTGGACCTCCTGATGAGGTGGGATGTGATTCGAGTGTCTGCAACGGTGCAGATTCTGGGAATGCTTTAACTCATGATGGAAGCAATTTCTATTTTGTATTGAAGTAACCCAGAACAGATTGCTGGGTAAGTCACATTACAGTATAGATTAGTGAAGAGCTTCACCAGAAAATAAACTGCAATAATCACATAAAAAATATTTGTTACAAATTATTTTAAAAATAGCCGATCTTCTAAACTCAAAAAATAATTGATACTTCTTCTTTATCTGTTTGCATTTTCTCTCGATTTTGGGAAACAGTGCCAGCCTTGCCAGCAGCTCAATTAGTATTACATAGAAACGTAGAAGATAGGAGCAGGAAGAGGCCATTCAGCCCTTCAAGCCTGCTCCACCATCCTTCACGATGATCGCTGATCGTCCTACTCGATAGCCTAATCCTGCTTTCTCCCCAAAACCTTTGATCCCATTTGCCCCTATTCTTTGGGAAGAAAAAGGTTTTATCAGTATCCAATCATCTGGCACCGAAAGCAGCTCTGCCACTGGGGACAAGGAGCAGTTTAACGTGTTGTAGTCATTTAATTTGCAAACAACTGTAAGGTGTAGAATTTCTAAAGCACATGATGTGGATAAGAAAGGGTCCAAAGCTGTTAAAAAAGTCTTTTCATTAGATAATGTTTAATAGTATGTTCATGATAAAGAAAGGTGTGTCATGTGATTTGTTTAATACTAGATGACACCAGTTTATAGTTATTGCAAAATGGAAGAGAAACAATTAGCCATGGTAAAACATC
Organism: Stegostoma tigrinum; assembly: GCF_030684315.1. NCBI lineage: Eukaryota > Metazoa > Chordata > Chondrichthyes > Orectolobiformes > Stegostomatidae > Stegostoma > Stegostoma tigrinum. The sequence continues at coordinate 28,868,641 of NC_081376.1, forward strand.
TCAAAATTAACTGAGGAAACTAGGAAATCCGAATTCTTTTCACTCTCCCATGTATCATGGACATGCAGTGTCTAGCAATGCTCAGTAGGTGGCAATCACGAGCACAAATTAGCCAGAACAGTTACATCTGAACTGGGAATCTACTGGTTTCTATTAGCACTGTACCAGGTCATACATTTGCCCACTAAGAGTTTCCATTTATCCCTCAAGAAAAAAACAATTTTGCTTTTTTGTTTTCTGTTTTTGTCCGTTATGTTCCAAAAGGATTCGGAATTTGACTGAAGTACAATCTGTAACCTGTAATGTTTACATTTGCCGAATGCAGTTGATCTGGAGTTGATCCCAAGTTGTCTGACCTGTGGGAAGCCCTCAGCTTACACAGAAAATAAGACTGTAACAGGTCTTCACCACCCACCCTTCCATCCCAGCCCATTCCATAGCCTCCCATCCATCAGCTATGTAGAAGGCACCTCCCAGTCGCAAACCATTTCCACTCCCCCTCCCATTCTTTAGATGACATGTCCATCATGGGCCTCCTGCAGTGCCACAATGATGCCACCCGAAGGAACAGCAACTCATATTCCGCTTGGGAACCCTGCAGCCTAATGGTATCAATGTGGACTTCACCAGCTTCAAAATCTCCCCTTTCCCCACCGCATCCCTGAACCAGCCCAGTTCATCCCCTCCCCCCACTGCACCACACAACCAGCCCAGCTCTTCCACTCCCCCCACTGCATCCCAAAACCAGTCCAACCTGTCTCTGCCTCCCTAACCTGTTCTTCCTCTCACCCATCCCTTCCTCCCACCCCAAGCCGCACCCCCATCTCCTACCTACTAACCTCATCCCACCTCCTTGACCTGTCCGTCTTCCCTGGACTGACCTATCCCCTCCCTACCTCCCCACCTATACTCTCTCCACCTATCTTCTTTTCTCTCCATCTTCGGTCCGCCTCCCCCTCTCTCCCTATTTATTCCAGTTCTCTCTACCCATCCCCCTCTCTGATGAAGGGTCTAGGCCCGAAACGTCAGCTTTTGTGCTCCTGAGATGCTGCTGGGCCTGCTGTGTTCATCCAGCCTCACATTTTATTATCGTATGTAGAAGGCGGGTCATTTTACCATCTGGTCCTGTAGAGTCTATCTGGAACATTTCCGCACTCTGCCCCAGTATCCCTGAAATTTTATTTGCCGGAAATGCCCACCCAATTTCCTTTTTGAAATCGTTGCTTTTCTCCACTTCTCATTGGCCCTGAATTCCAGGCTGTTACCACACGCTGTATTAAAATTGAAGTTTTCCAGCTTTTGAATTGCAGTTCATCTGATGATGTGGTGGAGACCAGTGTCTAAACAACATAACAGACACTGCTACATCTTTTACATTTATGTTTGTATTGGAAGCTGTAGTTGGTCAGCAGGTACCTGTTAAAGCTTTTGCTTTCGCTGGGTGTCAGAACCACGCGTTGTAATACTGCTGCCACCAGTGCAGTTAAATCAGCTTTCCATCATTAAATGAGCAACTCTTTCAAATTACACTTCTCTTTCCGTCCCACAAGACGTACATACACATGGGTGGCTGCAGTCAAAATCATAAAATATAACATGGAAACGATCAAATCCCAAAGATTGTATCCTCTTGTATGCATTTTTGTACATGTTATTGTTAGTTATGCTTTTTACACCTCAGTGCAAGAGACTATTATGTTTAATTTTGTAAAGGATCTCGATATGTTAGTCAGCCGGCGAACAAGACAGACGTGGATGTTGAGTTTGATGGACCATTGATGAAAACGGAAGTACCAGGTCCGAAATCACGGGTATGTTAATTACACACTATTCTGAAACTTTTAGGAAATAGGTGCGTCAATGTCACAATATCATGCTTCGTATTGTCTGTTCTACATGAATTAAAATTCCAGAATTTCAGTTGGTTCACGGTAATAAGTGATTTATGTATCTGATCTTTTTGTGGTAACACTTTTTAAAAATCAGGTGAAACTCGGCGTTTCAAAATTGTCGTCTGGTTAAACTTGAAACTCTTAACTGTTCTTCGCTGGTTAATATGAATGCTAATACACATGTGTAAAGATGCTTGGAGCACATTGATTATTAGAGTTATAATGAGATCACTGATTTATGCTATTTTTATGTCAATTTGCTGATTCCATTTGGTTGTATTTTAAGTTTTTTTTAAATCTCTCACCATGTTTCACAAAGTTGTTGAATCTCTGCTGTAGTGGGACTTTATGTTCTTCATATATTGCAGAACCATATGTTTGGTGAGCTATGTCAGTGAATTAACTTTGACATGGCAAAGCTTCACAGTCTTCAGACAATCTTTCAAAATGTAGGTTGTACATCATATGTGATCTTTAAGCATCGTTAGGCTGTTTGACCACAGGGACATCACCAATACATTTGATTTTTACCAAATATTTACACAAGGTGCTCTTTCATGAATGTCAAATTCCACTTGTGTTTTTCCTAAACGTAACCAAGCTCCATGGAGTTGCTTCAAGTGAGATCAGACAACTTAGCATAGACCAGGATTGAACCTGGGAACTTTCTAGTCAACATAGTGCAATAGTTCACTAAACAAACTCGTTGGATCATTAGGGCAGCTGATAAATCACATATTTACATCTCTGGCAACCAATATCCATTTCAAGCCTACCAACTCCCACAACTACCTAGAATACACCTCCTCCCACCCACCTTCCTGCAAAAATACCATCCCCTATTCCCAATTCCTTCGCCTCCACTGCATCTGCTCTTAGGATGAGGTATTCCACTCCCGAATATCTCGGATGTCCTCGTTTTTCAAGGACCACCCAAAAAGATCTGATTTTGACAACAACAGAAACAGTGCACACCTGGACCATCTCTGATACCTCTCTCTCCTTCCTGGGCCTCTCTGTTCCCAGTACCTCAAATTTTGTTTGGGAACCTTGCAGCCCAATGGTATCAATGTGGACTTCTCAAGCTTCAAAGCCCCACCCCCGTTCCCCTACCGCATTCCAAAACCAGCCCAGCTTGTCCCTGCTTCCCTAGCCTGTCCCTCCTCCCACCTATTCCCTCCTCCCACCTCAAGCCCTACCCCCCATCTCCTACCTACTTGCCTCTTCCCGCCCCCTTGACCTGTCTGTCCTCCCTCAACTGACCTATCCCCTCCCTAAGTCCCCACCTACACTCACCTTTACTGGCTCCACCCCTGCCTCTTTGACCTGTCTGTCTCCTCTCCACCTATCTTCTCTATCCATCTTCTATCTGTGTCCTCCTCTCTCCCTATTTATTTCAGAGCCCCCTTCCCCTCCCCCATTTCTGAAGAAGGGTCCAGACCCGAAACGTCAGCTTTCCTGCTCCTCTGATGCTGTGTTCATCCGGCTCTACCACTTGTTTTCTCAGTGCTCATTGGCAAAGTTTTTGTTCCCACTTATGGATCTAGTTGACCTTCACTTTTATATTAGGAGAAAATATCAGGATGGCGAGTTCGGTTGATGTAGAATCTTATGGCATTGTTGAAATATATGGAAGTGTCCCATGTATTTGACTACTTTTCTGGAATATTGTAGCAGACGTGACAGCAAATTCTTACAAATGACAAGAAGAAGAATGGTCAGTACAGATTGATTAAGAGAAAGAATGCTCTGAATATTTTTTTTAGTGCCAGAGATCCTTCAGGACCACCCTGGTCAAGCAGCTAATACAGGGCTGCATTGTTTACTGAAGGCTTTGTGTGGACCTTGAAACCTCAAACCTCTGACCCAGAGGCAAGAGTATTACCAACTGAGCCCAGCTGACACACTGTAGATGTCATCATTATTCCAAACTTGTCTGCAATTTGATTCAGTTTGGCTGACCTGATTCAAAATGCTGCCAGCCTATTCATAGCCACTCACAGCACTCTCAGTTGGAGGCTGGAAATGAATCCCTGATCATTGAGATTACCACTGCCTTTGATAACAACAGCACCGTTTTGTTTTTACATTTCAGGTTTTCTCCCAGTTGTGCATTTGAGTTTTATAAAATTGAAGTTTTATTATATGCTATTTTCACTTTTGGGTCTGTTCTAGAATTTCCCTGCACCAAACATCATTTGACTTTCCCGTAAGTAAAGATCATGTCAATAATGACCAAGAGTTTCTTTGAAATAACTTAGCTCTAAACTGAGAACCAGATGGCCCAGAGCTGTATGAATGAAATCTGTCAGCTCTGTGAACTAAGCACTGCAATCTTTCCCATCAATCTTTCCAATCTTCCGAAAGACTGATATGCGGGTAAATATGAAATAACATGTAAATGCCTGGTTGACATAGCTAGCATGTGATTCATAATAATGCCCACATTCCTGACCTGGATTAGGTAGACTAGGGTACTGCCTCCTTGGCCTGTCGATAGGAATGGAAAGCAACAGCATCCACCATCAACAAAAAAATAAAACTGCTATGAAAATGACTCAGGCTGAAAGCTCAGCAGGAAGGAGCCAAAGACCTGTCTTTAGCCACAGCACTCATGAATGGTTGAATATCGGGTATAGAATATCAGCTATAGTCGTCCTTCAACATAAATTCAGTTGCTACTTGCAATGTAAAAATTTATGCATTGCCCCATAACCATCATTTTTGGGTTAAAAATATTAATGAAGCAGACAATCAGAACTCTTAAGATAGATTGCTCAAATCATTCTACTATTTTATTCCAGCAGAACAAATCAACTTGACTTTTGGCTTGTCTCTGGGACAAGGGGTTTTAGCAAATGACAACCTTTCCTGCCCAGGGGTTAGCTAGTAGACATGTAAATTACGTTAATTGTTTCTCGAAGCCCCTAGTAACTAACTTGCGTTGTTATTGGAATAAATTGTGTTATTCCAAAACACAGTCAAACAAAAAGACAACAAAGTGTGAAGCTGGATGAACACAGCAGGCCAAGCAGCATCTCAGGAGTACAAAAGCTGACGTTTCGAGCCTAGACCCTTCATCAGAGAGAAGGGTCTGGGCCCGAAACATCAGCTTTTGTGCTCCTGAGATGCTGCTTGGCCTGCTGTGTTCATCCAGCTTCACACTTTGTTATCTTGGATTCTCCAGCATCTGCAGTTCACATTATCCCCAAACAAAAAGACATCTTTTCCAGCCCTCCTCAAACGTTGATTAGATTGTGGAATCATTTGCATGAAGCCCAGACATTCTGTTAAAATGGTTTTAAAAAAGCCTGCAGTATTGTACAGGTACTGGAATTTGCAAAAAGCTGCATTAGCTTCAGTGGCAGTCGCGTAATGCAAAGCACTCCTTTGGAGGTACCACTGATTCAGCTAAGTAACATTACTTGTGGTGAAATAGTAGTTAGCACCCCAAAGGCAAATATAGCTAGTACTGTTGGACCTGCAGCCACTCACTATGAGTAAGCAATGTGGCCTGCTTTGTTTGATGTGCGCATATCTCCCAGGAAGGGCTGGCAGCTTGAAGTAAAGTTTGACAGCACTGCCTAGAGTTACATCACAAAACTATTGCTCTTCTGGGGCTGTTTGCAAAATATGGTTGTGTAAGTCATCAAAATTTTGCGTGCAAGCCATTTATTTTTATTTCCATGTGTTTTTGATTATCAGGAGATAGTTTTGTGCATAAACTTCAGCTGGGTTTTAAGGACAGTGCTTCCCAAACTCATTCCCTGTGTGATCCCATTTCGAGGCTTGAACAATGTCACAGCCTCTCAGTGAGAATGGGACAGGAGCTAGAATAACTCGGTCAGGTCTCCACGGTGTATGTTGCTGCCTCAGAGTTCACCACCTGAAAATTCCAGCTTGCAACCCCTCTTGGAGTCCTGACCCACACTTTGGGAAGCTGTGTCCTGGGCAATTCTTCAATAATTGTTTTAAAAGAAGACAAACAAGCTGGGGCTGCAGCCATCCCAGGAGAAGTGACCAGTTTTTGAGGGGCAGGTGCCAGGGATTTATGAAATAGAGTGGCATGATAGTGGTGCCTGCCAGTTCACCAGCACCTCCTCTGTAAGTGAGTGAGTCAGTTATCACATGGCTTGCCCATGTTTGAGTCATTGGAGGCCTTAACTAACCAATTAATGGCTATCTGAAAGTCTCCTCCTCCTACTGTTGCAGGGTTTAGCACCTTATATGCAACAGAGGACACTACCTCCACAACTCCTTACGCACCACAGTTGTCATCCCTTTTTGTCCCCCATTAAGATCTCAGTTGTGGCTTCCAGACCCCCGCTGGTGCCTGCATTTCTAGTTCCAGCAAAACCACCCTGTCTTCATGGTACTCTGCCTCTTCTATCTGATCAACCAACAGCTCAGGGCATAGTGGTTTGGGATATCCTCTCACTTGGGACAGAAGCGACAAGCTTAGTTGGTTAACAGCCCTACTTGTTGTTAAATCTGAGCATGACTTGCTGGCCTGTCAGAAGCAAACCTTCCTCAACTTTTCCACCTGGGGCCGGGGTTGGGAATAAGGGAGGCGTTGATGGAGATGGGTAGGGTTGGAAGAACCACTGTCTCCAATAACAATTCTTAAAATTCAATAGAAATTTATGCACTGCTTCTTAAAAATGTTTCAAGAGATGTTATATGCTCTGTGTGTCTGCCCAGTAACCTGCTGCACAAAGGGTACAGTCATTAAATCAAGCTTTAGCTTTCCTGATGGACCAGCGGGCAAATGAAGAGAATGATGACATAGTATTACATTCAAAGTCAGAAAAACTGGATTTAACTGTTGGTCCTTTGTATGTCTTTATGAAGCAAATGACTTTGAAGCTCAGTATGTAAAAGTAGCGTCCTGAACAGTTATAGGCAAGATGTCAGGTTAAATCTTGCTGTCTGCTGTTGGCAAATCTCAGCCTGGAAAACAGATGGGACTCAACTTAATGGTGACCTGAGCAAGGGTACATTGGTGTTCTCCTTGCTGGGCAAAACTGCAAGGAAACAGAGTTAGGAAGGGAACAGGCCCATTCATCCATGTTGTTCATCACAATTTTAGTTTCCTTTTAGACCAGGAGGAGTAGGATTGCTTCTTTGAGATTAACAAGGAAGCTTTAAGTCTCCCCTACTCTGGATTCTTCCTCTGACTGGCACATTTTCATGACCCTTCTCTAACCAAAATACTTCCTTTGGAGCTGGTCATTGTTCCCTCTGGTTTTAGCAGCCAAACCGTTGCTGTTCAGCTTCCCAGCAGCTTTGGTCATGAACTGAGGTATCCAAATGGAGCCCAAAATATATCAGACCTGCCTACTGTCACTCCTGAAGGCAAATTCCACCTGCTATACTGCTTTCCCACCTGGAATGAAAGTCAATTATTGTACGACTTTGGGAGGTGACAAAAAGAAAAGTTGCGACTTCTCAAGTCACTCAGTGAGCCATTGTGATAGAATGCAAGCAGAGACTTTGCACGAGAAGCCTCTTAAGTAACTGTCCAGGACACAACTTCATCCATGAGGAATGGTGATATGGAAGACACCAGATTGCTGCCAATGCTGAGAAAGGAGTCTGAATACAGGCAAGGAAGGACAGTTCTATATTGTTGCAATTTTTTGTTGCTTTCTGCACTGAGATTTTTTTTTCTCAAGTCTATGATTTTTATGTGTGTGTCTGATTATTTACAGGAGTTAATGAAGAAGCTGAATGAGTTACAGGTGAGCTGTTTAATGTTATGTAATGTTAACTGTAATGGTGTTATTTGCTTGGAAGAACTTTAGAACTTGGGAAACCTGAATGCAGTCGTTATCTATTTAATATCTGATATGAATCAAGGTTTTTGCGTCAAAATGTCATGTGATTAAATAATCTAAAACTGTACAGTTAATTTATAATGTTACTTCTGGCAACAATTTACTTCTCACAATAATTTGTTTTATTTTACCACAAAGTATGAAGAATACAGCTCTTTTTGTTAAAGGGTTGCATTCGTCTCAACTGCACAAAGATTTTTTTTTCCATTTTCTAGTTTTGAGTCCTGTAATTGTATTACCGCATATCTTCAGGAAGTCAATTGATAATATTCTTGGTGATTGCTAGCGGGTGCTATCTACCTTATTTATTTCATTTTAGACTAAATGCATAGCACAATTGAAAAACAACAATACTGTTCTTTTAAGTCATGAACCTGGGTCTTCCATTGCCATTGGTGGCTGCATGTCTGTACAGGTAGTTGAGTGAAAAAGGGCATTGCACTGTACTTGGCTGAACTGAGTCACTCTCCTACTTGTGGTGAAGTTGGCAGATGGTGCTCATGTGGTATTTGTGGGGAGATGGATGTTGCCACCAATCCTCTCCCCTTGACTGGCTCTAAGGTTCTGTTGGTTTCCAAGAGCTCTTGTCTTAACAAGCTGTGGTTTATTCTATAGTAGTGTCATGAATGGAGTATAAAACAACTTTAATACATGTATATATTGTGACAGTTTTAAGAGCACATTAAACAGCTCTGCAAAGATGGCCACTGTAATCATGTGACAAGACTACATTACCTCATGATGGATCAAGAATGCTAACTATTACGTTATAACTTACCAGAAAAACAATTGTTTCCAGTTGCAACAGAACAGCAGTTTACACCCATCCTACAAGATATATTAATGACTAGTCACTTACCTGCTAGTTACCTTAAAAGCAAGGACATTGTTAATATTAAATACCAACAACGTGGACACCATTTAATAATGTCCTTGCTAAACCCCAAACCCAGAGTTAGTGCTCTGACTTCCTTGGTAAGAATTGTTGATTGGCTAACCTGTAGTGGAGGAGTGGGAGCTTTTTCTCAAATGTAACTTCTGCTTTACTCAGTTTTACTCGCAGAGAATACAAATATAGATTGCTGGCTGCTTCTTCCAGGCAGGGGCTTTACTTTTGTAGCTAGGACTTGGTGGGGGGTTTGATACTGTTAACAACAGTGATTTGCAGCAACACTGACCCTAAATTGATTCCTATTTCAAAAATTTCAATGGTGTAACGGTATCTGTATTGCAAATCACACACCCATGTCTAAGAGTGTGTAAAATTAGCCGTGCTCCTGGTTTAACTTTATTGTAGGGTTGTTGCAGTTCTTACAAAATCAAGGTCCACAAACAGACAGAGTCGGGGGTAATACTCCCTCACTGTTTAATGAAAGGTGAAAATTAAATCACAATCTGCTTACAGGTAGGTGTTGCAAATAGGGAGAGAGATTAGTTTGAAAATGTACACTGTGTACATAACAACAGCAATTCGATACAAGCTACATTAGCTACTGGGAAATTATTACTAAAGCTACGGGGAACTGTAGGTGATGCCTCTGTCCCCTTCACGATCCAAAACTATTCTCCTGATTTAAGATGATAAATGTTAAAATTATTCTTAATCTCATGACAAGCTTTTGGTTACCAGTCCTAAAACCCCCTGTTAGGCTCTGAATCCATCTCCTTGATTATTCATCTATATAGAAATTTGGAGTGGTTTTCTTTGTTGTGAAGAATGTATCAATTCAATTTCTTGTTGGAACTGAAAAGGCCAAGAGAAAATTTAATTGAGGTTTTAACATTATGAGCATTTTGATACAGCGAATGCCAAAAGTTAACCTCTGTTTTTGTAGTGTAAATGATATGATTTCATTAACTTGAAATTAAAATTTAAAAGAGCTTGAGGAGAAAGGTTTAGACAATATTAAACCAAAATATAGTGAATACTGAAAATCTAAAGCAAAAATAGAAAATTTATGTAAATATTCATGAAATAAGTGCACAGAGGCCATTATCCCATCACCAAGTCGCCCTTTATTTACATGTGCACAGTACACTGGCTGAGACCAGCCAGCTCTGAGTTAATCCCCTGAACTGAGGGGATTCTAAATCTTCTGTTTATAGGCGGCAGCAGCAGCACAACTGTATAAGGCCCAGGCAGTAGCAACAGAACTGGAGACCCAGGCAGAGGCTGAACTGGGTAGACCCAGGCAGCAGCAGCAGTAGAAACAGAGGCTCGCACAGTTGGGAAGATTCAAGTTGGCAGCACAGTCCAGAATTGACCTTTTCCCTCCACACTACACTGTGGCCAGCCAGCTTGGAGTTAGTCCCCTGAACTGAAGGGATTTTGAATCTCCTGTTTATTTTGGCCACCCAGGGCTTCCTGATTGGCCAAAGTTAACAACTTCAATCAAGGTTAATGAGATCTACTTGTTTTTGATTGCTACAATTCAATAGCTCAGGCAGCTTCGAAAATAAAAGTTTAATGTTCCAGATCAATAGTTTTCCATCTCGGAGTCTAATATCATGATATTAGACAGAATGGCTGATGCAGAATCCATATGTCATTTCAAGGGAAGATACTTGAGGTAATGGAAGATATAAAACTGTGGAGAAATGTAGGACATTGGAAGCTGTTTACATTTTAATTCATCCTGGAATTACTGAAGAGTTTAAAACAGACTTTTTGATTTGTAATAGGTGATTTTTCTCACAAATATAGCATATATGCACTGTTTCTGGAATGCACAACCCTGCCTTGTCATTTTGCTTGCTGTTCAGTTTCCAGGATCTAATCGATTAATGATTTCTAGTTTGTAAGTGGAATGGCAGTTAGCCATTTGACAAAAGTAACTATATACAATTAATAGGTTTAGAGAACATTGAAAAAAATCAATGTGTCCAGTCAGCATATTAAATAACTGTTCCTATCGTGTAAAATGAATGCAGGGCAGTTTATTTTGTCATGACCCTGAAGCAGGAACATAGCCAGAGTCATGTTTTTCAGCCATAGAATCCCTACAGTGTGGCAACAGGCCCTTCGGCCCAACAACAAGTCCGCACTGAACCTTGGAGCATCCTATCCAGGCTCATCCCCTTGTAACCCACCTAATCTACACATCCCTGAGCACTATGGGCAATTTAGCATGGCTAGCCCACCTAACCTGCACATCTTTGGACTGTGGGAGGAAATCGGAGCACCTAGAGGAAACCCACGCAGACACGGGGAGAATGTGCAAACTTTGAATCAAACCCGGGTCCCTGGCACAGTGAGCCACCGTGCTGCTCCAGATAAACATGATTAACATGTTATAATGCGCTGCCACTATTATATTTTGTTTCCAGGTCTCAGTTGTTTACCCTGTGTCAACCATTCCTTCCATGCCATCTGACCAAAGACAGCGAAATAGGTTCTCAAGGGGTGCCCCCACCCTGCCAACAATTTCTTACACACACTCATCACCATGACTGAGATCACCTTTTATCCTATTTCTGGCAAGGTGCCAAGCACAGGTACTAATAAATGGATACACAAGGTGAGAGCATGATTCTTCTGGGTTGTTTCCTTTGTTATACCCAATCATCTGGCTGCAAAGAATGCCTTCTTTTGCACTCTCAGGGAAAGATACCAGCTCGTTCTGAGAGAATTCATCACACTTAGATAAACATCTTGGTGTCTGAAGTGTGAATACTTTCAAAATGTGACATCAAAATTGGAGGCCTTTTAGAGGCAATTTTTATGGCTTTCATGCCTGTCTGTTTATCTCTAGGGCTCTTTTATCTGTCTTATCTGTTATGAAACTGGTCAGGTTTATATTAGGTCATTCGATTTGATGATTCTTAAAGCATCAAGAAAGGAAATCTTAAAATGGGAGTATTCTAATCCAGCAGATGGTTGTAGAGTACATTCAGTTACAGGAGCACTGAAGTACTGATATTCTGCAACTTCTGCTTTGGGTTTTGCAAACCAATTTCTCTAAAATTGATCTGAGCTATGAGACTGGTATACAATCAGTTACTTGTTATATAAATATCAAAGTTCAATCTTCATTAAATCCCAGTTCTCATTATGGAAAAATTTACAAAGGCATAATTGAATGGTACAAAGGTGTCTTTGTTCATCAAAAGTTGGCAGTACATCAAAATTAAGCAACAGGACTTCACAAGTTTTGGTTAACTATTGTTTTACATTAAATAAAATCTACAAGAATAAGTACCTGCTTATTTGAAATGCAAAGTTAAAAAGAAATTGTTGGTAACACAACTATTGGTGGCACTTTTGTACTTTTTGTAATTTGTGGTATGTATGTAGTGTCAAAGATGAATGTGTGATTACTGGTTATGGCTCTGTTTCTTCTTTCACAATTTAATAATGTCATTTTAAAAAAAGCCATTCTACTATTGATTTTTATCTTGTTTGAATCACAGTGGTGTATCTTTCCAGGGCGTGTAATGATTTGTCCAATTTAGTAAAAGATTGTGAAATGTGAAACTTGGCAGAAAACAGAGAGGCATTTTTCACACGTGAACGATCTATTGATCCGGCCTTAGCTTGTTCACAATATTTTTGCAGTTTCCTCTTAGCCATCCGGACACTGCTTGGGGATCATCAGTTCTGAGTATAATGTTTGGCAAAACACTGCAAGATCACAGACATAGATACAATTCTAGTCTTATGTATCACTAGTTTTTCTATTGGGTTGGGAATATTTTGTTAATCTTTACTATCTTGCTGTCTGTGCCCATTTTGATCTCAACAACTTGACATAATGTAGTCTGGTGACCTTTATTATCAATACTGAACTAGAATGGAGGAGTAGAAGGATGGGAAGAAACAAAGTCTTCTTGGTAGTGTGCAAACTCAAGTATAGACTGGATGTACAAATGCCTGAAATAAACATGGATTGAAAGAGAATTAAGGAAAGAAGCCAAGAGATAGAGGGGGAAGAGTGAGAATTGAACTAAAGTTGCACAGCTCAAGCAGTAGAATGGCATAGAGACTAAGCGAGAAATTGTGTTGGAGACCAAAGTGCAGATTTGACCAGTAGACATACTAGAGGCAGGCTGAGGTCCGAAGAGGTAGACTAAATAGGGAAAAAAAGATGGCAAATTAGGACATTGAGAGCAAGGTAGAAAGCCAGACTGAGGATGGGCACAGGCTGGCCGAAGTTTAGACAGTTGTGCAGAGGGACAAAGGTTGGATTGGGAATACAGTAGAGGGATCGAGGGCAGGCTGGGGAATTGAGCAGAGGGATCGAGAGTAGTTTGAGGAATGGAGTACATAGACCGAGGGCAGGTTGGGGAGTATTATTTACTGTAAACTGTACAGTAGTTCCAGCCTGACTATTAAAAATCTATTTATTACTGGTGAGTTAAATAACTTGCAGGACTTTGTTTTAGGAAAATATAGATCAAAACCATTTGCAGACTGAACTGGAAGTTATCTCTGGCACTTCAGCTGAAACACTGCTGTATTTCAATTTGATTGAACCAATTTAAACAGAAACTGTGATAATGAAATGAGAGCAGCATATCATGATCTCACAAAAGAAATGGTTATAAAATTATGTGGCAGTAGATAGTTATTGCCTCAATTTCTATGTGCCATTTGAACGTGATGCTTTCCAGCTGGTAATTTTCAATTTGGGTTTCCCAGTATAGCAGGAGCAAGGCAGAACATTAGCATTATCCTATTGCAAGGTTGAAGCTGAAGCTGGCTGCGCTTTGATGGTCATATGAATTTACATTTTGAAGCAGCTGTCTGACTGAGTTTCACTTTGCGAACAAATAGAGATTAACTGTGACGTCTGTGTTGTCTGTCTAGGACAGCACAGTGTGACTCGCTGCCTTTGCCAATGCCTTTTCTTTTTAAGCCACTTTGACCATTTATTGTAATTCTGGATTCTCTGTATAAATCACAATCCCTGCATCAAGTTCTGTTGTGGTGCAAGCAAGAGAAATGTCAGAGAATTCAATTCTGTCTGTGAAATAGTTCCTAGCTCCAAGCTCTCGGGATTATGCTGGGGAGCTGAGTGGTTCAAGCAGAAAACGTGAGCATTTTAAGCAATTAATCAATGTGATTGTTCCAATCACATTGAAAGGCTACATTTAGCTACAAATCTATACATGCTATTTTGCCAAAAGCAGTTGTTTGTGGCTCAGTGGTTATTGCACTCCTGGCTGTCATGAAGATCTTATAGATCATCATTCTGCCTCTATCCTGTGGGCTCACGATATCACCTGAGATCCAAAATGGCATTTCTGATGCACTTGTCATATTTCTGATCAAAAATGCATAAAGTTACAAGGAATGGCAAGTGGTGAAGAAGTCAGCTTTGACTCCAAATGTTTTGCTCGAGTCCCTGGTTCCTGTACATGAATGCAGTGATTTGCATTGTTCTATCGTACAGCTCCCATAATATACACGCAATCCTTATTGGGAAAATATTCCAGTTTAACTCAGCTGAGGGAAAATGTTCCTGAACACTCCACTTCACTTCATTTAGAGAGATGTTCATCAAAACTTGCCAGCAACTGCAGCAAGACCTGCTGCCCCACAGTGGGGCAAGGACCACCAATGTCCGCAAAAGTAACTGTTAACGTGATCTTTCATATATTGGGCTTATTCCAGAATGGTGCAGGCAATATTTACAATATCTCCCAGGTCATTGTCCTCGATTACATAAGGGAGGTTGCTGTGTTCTGTTCGCAGAGGGAACTCTCTAACAAAATCAACTTCACATAAGTGACTGCTGGAGTGCACAAAAACAAGTTTCCGCTACATGTGTCACTCTGAAAGAGCCCTGCAGTGCTTGGCAGTGTGTGCTCCCCTCCATGTTCCAAGATTTGTTGTGATAAGCAGCGTTCTGTGCAACAGTGCCATCATGAGGGCATAGCCCTTACAGTGGGCAGAGCAGGAGGAGGCAGTCAACACCTTCTTTTTGTGGCTTGGCTGTTCATGATGGATGTTAAGCCAGAAAGAAACCCTAATTCACCATCCACCACCAGTCCCACAAATTAGCTGAGATAACAAGGTGTAGAACTGGATGAACACAGCAGGCCAAGCAGCATCATAAGAGCAGAAAAGCTGACGTTTCTGGCCTAGACCCTTCTTCAAAAAATAGCACAAATACCACAAATTAACTTCCTGCTTTTACCAACCATCACAGTAACTCATGGCTGCAATACCACCAGAAAAGCTGCCACAGAATGATCATTAAGTTCAACAGTCAGAACATTTCCATTTCCATATTCTATTCAAAAGGCAAATGATCCTTCGTGTGTTTGGTATGCCTGTTCTCTCTGTATGTTTTGCCTGTGTTAGTGCTTCTGCACAGCACTAACCCAGTGGCTGCAACATGGCAGCTGCTAAGGTATAGACATTGCAGTGAGTGCTACAGAATGTCCTTGAGCAACTGATTAAGAAAGGACAGGTGAGGTAGATTGAGAAGGAAGACTAGGTATGACTACACGGTCAGCTTTGAAAGCTTTACTTACTCCTGCCACTGACCGTGTCTTCAGTCATGCCCCTTCAATGATAGACATTCCTCCATGAGGAATAAGGATGCATCAGCTTTTCTGTCCCTAACTCCTTAGGTGCTGGTCCCTTGAGTTATGAGGCAACTTCTCCTACTGGAGAGAAAAAAGTAGGTCAATGAGTGTTCTAAATCTGTTTCCATGTGTGTGCAAGATATGAGCTGTAGGTGGGAGACTTAGACCAATAGTAAATGCTAGAGGTTGAGTAGGAAGGAGATAGCAAGTGATGATCTATTCACTGGCCTTGAACAGTAAGTCAGTTCACTTAATATTTGTGGAATGAAATCTGTGCCCTCAGGTTCCTTGTATTGAGCGCAATGTCCGTCTGCTCACATTGTATTTTGCAGTTTGTCTCAAAGATCCCACGGTCCCCTGTGGATAGAAGATATCTCTCTAGCTCCTGCAAGAAGATCTTCAGTACCACCACAGAGAAAATTTGATCACACTGTCGCACTCTTTATCCATCTTCTCCCTGCCCCAATTTATCTTCCTCAGCTCTTCCATCACTTGTGCCAGCGATTGGGCAACATAGAAACAAAGTCTTTTGTTGCCTGTATGGAATATGCAAGGTGGCGTTGGATGAAATTTGTGTGTTAGAGTCGCAGTCAGAACAATCAAAGCAAAAATGCAGTTGCCAATTAGTGGCGGATCTATTCACAATAGTAAATACATAGATTCTGCACCACTGACAGCAGCACAATTTATAAACCAATTCTAATAAAAAGAATGTGAGAGGTGCTTCTTCAGGTAGCAGACTTTGAAAATGTTAAGTCTCATGCTGCCATGAGAACTCATAGTGAATTAATGCGGTGGAACTGAGAAGCATTTTAAGGGAAATCTTTCACTGCACTACCCATGCAGTTTTACCTCAGCAACACATAAACTAATGATGCAGGTTACTACCAGAGATGATGGGAACTGCAGATGCTGGAGAATTCCAAGACAATAAAATGTGAGGCTGGATGAACACAGCAGGCCAAGCAGCATCCCAGCAGCACAAAAGCTGACGTTTCGGGCCTAGACCCTTCATCAGAGAGGTTACTACGGCTGGTTTTGTCTCAATCCCAAACCAGCCTTTCATATAGATCACTCATATGATATTCCTGTTCTTTCATCTGTCAGGGAAAAGTTGTGATAAGGGAATCAGTGTCAACATTTGCTGATAGTTTATTGTCTCTGGCATTCTGGAACCCTTTAGCAATGCTGAAAGTATATCTGCCAACTGCAAAGACCATTCTGGAAATGCAACATCATTGATCAGTGTAGGTCTAAAATGAGAATTAATTTTGACGACCTGAAACCTTTGGCATAACCTGTAGCAGCTAAGAATCCTGCATAATACACAAATGGATTTATATCTGTGGGTGTTTGCCATTAATTTAGAAGCTCCTCTTGAACATGTAGGAGATTTGTTTTGAGTAACTGTGCCGCCCAGAGTGATAAACATTTCTCGTACCCTTTTCACAGCTAATCAAAACCCTCAGTAAACTCTGTCAGCATGGAAGCCCTGATGACTCAGTGTAGCAAAATGGTATCGTACTCGTTGACCTTGAAGAATAAAAAATTATTATTTAAGCTGCAGTCAGTCTCCAACAGATGCAGCTAAAAAGTCAAACTAAGAGTAACAATGACAACTTACAATGACACCCCAAGGCACTACGGTAAAGAATTCTAAATCTGGTATCATAGAATTATAGAATCATACAGTCCAGAAGAGGACCTTAGGCCCATCGAGTCTACACCAACAGAAATCAAACTACTCCAGATCTGTACTGGTTGCACATTCCAATACATGGCCCATAGCTTTAAATGTTATGAGATTTAAGTACTCATCCAGTACTTTTTTAAAGGTTGTGAAGCTTCCTGTCTCAACTACATTCACAGGCAGTACATTTTAAACTACCACCATCCTCTGGATGAGGAAAGGTTTCTGGAAAACCTCCAATCTTGCAACTTAAAATTATGCCCCATGTTACTGACCCTTCAACTGAGGAGAACAGCTGGTTTCCATCTACCCTGAAAATGCCCCATAACTTTATACACTCAACTATGTGTCCTTCAACCTTCTCCATTGCATCAAAAACAACCTAGGCGTATCCAGTCTCTCTTCATAGCTAGACTGCCACATCCCAGGTAAAGTTTTGATGAATCTCCTCTGCACTCTTTCCAGTGCAATCACACCCTCCAATAGTGCAGTGACCAGAACTGCGCTTAGTACTCCAGCTGCAGCCTAATCTTAACCAAAGATCTGGGCAGCTCCAAAATCGTCATCCTCATCTCTTAATATATGTCACAACTGATAAAGGCAAGTATCTTGTGTGCCTTCTTAATCATCCTAATATCCTGCCCTGCTGCTTTCAGGGATCTGTGGACAAACACCACAAGATCCCACTCTATCTCTGAGCTTCAAAGTGTCCTGCTGTTCATTGCTACTCCCTTGTCTTGTTACTTCTTCGAAAGTACACCACCTCAAACAACAGTATCATCTGTTGGAGCAGGACCTGAAGGGCTGTGTGGCCATCTTATTAAAGTGGCCATCTGGGAAACAACGGCACTAAATCTGTATGCAACTGGCTGCTTTGAGGATCAATTGAGTACTGTGTGAGATCTCTCAACCCAAATAATGCAATTTGTGTCAGATCACATCGCTTCATCTCATTTACTTATGACCAGGTCAGTGCTGCAGCTTAAACAGTGGACTTTGCCAGTTCTGATTATCATGGTTATTCCATCTGCCACCAGTCTGCCTATCTATTATCTCTTGCTCACTGTCAACCAACCTTCACTTTACTTATAATCCTTCTGACATTTTCTTCTATATCGTTTATATACATCACATTGATCTCTGTGGTATTCGACTGCACACTGGCCTCTGGTTAACATAAACAGCATTCAATCATCACCTGCTTCCAATCACTAAGCTAGTTTTGGATATAACTTGCCAAGTTACCCTGGATCCATGTGCTTTTACCTTCTTATTCATTCTTTCATATGGGAAAAGCTTTGTTGAAATTCATATAAACAAAAACAACTGCATTACCTTCAGTTATACACCTGGCTACCTCCTTGAAAAACTCAATCAAATATGTTAGGCCTGACCTTCCTCTGACAAAGCCATGTTGACTATCCCTGATCAAACCTAGCAGTGATGTGAGACTCACTGGTCTGTGATACCCTGCTTCATCTGGACCATCCTTTTGAAAAGTGGAGCCACATTACCTGTCCTCCAGTCCTCTGGCACCTCCCTGAGACTAGAGAGGGATTAAAAGTTTGGGTCAGAGCCCCTGTAATTTCCTCCCTTATCTCCCACAGCGGCCTACACTCAGTCACAGAAGACATTGACAATTGATGACCCAAATTCTTGGTCAAAAAAAGTTTCAAACAGTGTCTTAAACTGACAATGGAAGGTAGTGAGGCAGAGATGCTTGGGGAAGGAGTTCTAGAGCTTAGGGCTGAATTTTACCAAAAATCACCTAAATGTTAATTTTGGGGAGCTTCATGGAGGGTTACTCCCTGTGAACTCCAACGGGTTATCTTACACCATTCTCTGCTGCACCATGTCTCTGTGACACTGCACTGACCCTCTCATGTGGGGGCAGTACCAGAACCTAATGATGTGACACTCTCAAAGCAGTGTTTGTACAGACCACAGCAGCCTGCATCTTGGGAAAGCCAGCCATGTTGGCAATGTCAACATAATCACAAAGTTAGCAAGGTGTAGGGCGGCACAGTGGTTAGCACTGCAGCCCCACAGTACCAGGGACCGGGTTCGATTCCAGCCTTGGGTGACTGTCTGTGTGGAGTTTGCACATTCTCCCTGTGTTTGTGTGGGTTTCCTCCAGTTACCTCCCACAGTCCAAAGATGTGCAGGCTAGATGGATTGGCCATGCTAAATTGCCCGTAGTGTTCGGGGGTGTGTGGGTTATAGGGGGATGGGTCTGGGTGGAATGCTTCAAGGGGCAGTGTGGACTTGTTAGGCCAAAGAGCCTGTTCCCACACTGTAGGGAATCTAATCTAATCTGTCCCATCCATGTGTAGAGTTGGATGAACACAGCAAGCCGAGCAGGAAAGCTGATGTTTCAGGCCTAGACCCTTTTCTGAAGCTTTCCTGCTCCTCTGATGCTGCTTGGTCGGTTGTGTTGATCCAGCTCTACACTTTGCTATCTCAGATTCTCCAGCATCTGCAGTTCCTACTATCTCAAACAAACACAAAAGTTGTTGGAAAGGCTCAACAGGTCTGGCAGCGTATGTGAAGGATAAAACAGAGTTAACGTTTCGGGTCCGGTGACCCTTTGTCAGAACTGGCAAAGTCCATTGTTTAAGCTGCAGCACTGACCTGGTCATAAGTAAATGAGATGAAGCGATGTGATCTGACACAAATTGCATTATTTGGGTTTAGAGATCTCACACAGTACTCAATTCATCCTTGAAGCAGCCAGTTGCATACAGATTTAGTGCCGTTGTTTCCCAGATGGCCACTTTAATAAAATGGCCACACAGCCCTTCAGGTCCTGCTCCAACAGATGATACTGTTGTTTGACGATATCCTGGGTCATCCTCCGTACGCAGCAGAAGCAGGGAGACTCGGAGCCCCATGTACCACCTCAGCACTTTGAGGGTCTTCTGCTGTGACTTGCTCATTTGGAGACTGTTCAGGTACCATTGGAGGTTTCTGCTGGCCCTCGTCTATCTGGTGCTTTTGTTCATCCTCGGTTCCTTTGCATCTTCAGTGCACTGTTGCCTCGTGATGATAACCCTGTGAGTGGATCTACTGGTCATGGTGCAAGTGAACCTGTGTGGGGAATATCAGAAACAGAACCTGTTCTGAGTAATTTGGGAAGTCAGCATTCATGTCCAACATGAGGGACAGTTAAACATTGTACTCTATTCAGTGTGATGTGGAGGACCGTGATGAGGAGAGCCATGGCATGTGGCACATGACATGTGCATTTGGATTTTTGACATAGTGAACCTATTCTGACAGATCTAGCGCAAGCCATGGCTCACAAATACAGTAGGAAATTGTAAGAACATTAGGATTACAGAAACCTTGTCACCACCCCCTGCCCCAGCATCACCCAAGAAATGTAGCATCACATAGAAGATTTATACTTATTATAGTTCGAGGTGAGAGGAAATCAGGCATCTCGCCCAAGACCTCCTATAGACATTGGATGATTATTTGGATATAAATAATTCACAATAGTAAAGGGAAAAAGCAGGAGATTGCCAATGATGTTCATTTGAAGATATAGTAGAGTCACAACAGACCAAATAGCCTCTCTCTGCACCAAAGCACTTCTTTGCTCCTATGATTCAGTGAAAGGTGTCAATGTTTGCTTGAAACTGCAGCATTAAAATGGATGACTATATTCCAAGTAAGTTCAAAATGTGCAATCATGGTGTGATGAGGCAGGTGCATGAGTGATTTCAACCTGTGAGGTAGGGGAGGGGCAGTAGTTGCCATCCTGGGTCATGAGGTATCAGGAACTGATGGTCAAGGTGAATGCCCAGAGGAGTGAGTGGTGAGTTGGAGCCACCGGGTGTCTGCTTTGACTTCCATGTCACAAATCAACATTGTCTGATTTCTCTCCACCACATGGGACAATAGCAACTGTATACAAAAGAGGTTTTAATAGGTTTTATTGAGATATAAATGCATGTAGACCTCCTGTCACTCACTCGTGAGATTCACATCTCGCCATTCAAAACTTCTGTAGGAAATGGAGCATTTTTTCTCAATATCAAGAATCTAATTTTAATGATTTTCCCATATTTTATCAGTAAATTGACCACTGCCGTGACATTTGGAGGCTGGGGAAATTCGAGTCTTAATGTCCAGGCAGCTAAAAGTATGGTCATAAATGGTGGAGCATTTAAAATTGGAAATGTTGAAGAAGTAAGAATTAGAGGAATACAGGTATCACAGAGGATCATGGAACTGGAGAAAATTACAGATATAGCAAAGGACAAATTCAAGGAGGGGTTTGAAACAAGAGAGCCTTAAAATTATGACTTTGCTTAACTGGGAGCTACTCATTTGGAAGAGCACATGGGGAAAGGTAACGGCTCTCATGTTCTAAGCAAATTTGGAAAGAGCCTAGAACCCAGACAAAGATTTTTTAAAAATCAGGGCTGAGGAGGTAGTCTCTGGGCTTGAGCTTCAGAAGAAACTCAATCTAGTGGGCTGTGGGAGACAGTGGCGGAGCCATAATTACTCGTAATCCACAACCCCAGGTTAATGTTCAATGCACATGCCTTTGAATGCTAGAACCACAGATATTGAAATTTCATTTCAAATGGTGTCCGGAATTAAGTGCTCGACAAAAAGTAACCGTTTTTGAATATTGCAAAACCCCATTTGGTTCACTGAAGTTCTTCAGGGAAAGAAATCTACCGCCTTCCCTGCACTGATTTACATATGACACCAGACCACCAGCAATGTAGTTCATTCTTAACTGCCCCTCAGGCAGTTAGGGAAGAGCAAAAATGGTGACCCAGCCAGAGATGGCCTAAACTACAAACAGGCAAAGAAAACAAAGGAAAAAAATGACAGCTGATTGGATGGCCTCGAGTCTTGTGAGAAAGATATTAATGAATTTCCTGCACTGGTTGGAAATGGGCCTGAAGGGGTCTAGGAGGGCTGTTGGGTAATTTGCGTGCCTTTGCCAAATCTGAGTGATTACATTAATTGCTTGCCAAATCCACTCAGATCTGGTTCCAAGAGGAGTGGCAATGAGAGGCATACTAAGGGATTGATCAGGTTGATAGAGAGAAATGGTTTCTCCGGAACTGAGGAATTAGAGGGAATGGTAAGGGTGTGGATGAATAGATCAGTAGTTGCCAAAAAAGCTTGGTAAGTGAAGGATCAAAGACTACAGAGTTAGTGATCTTTCAATGAAAAGCTGTCAGTTATTTTCATCTCATGTAATGTGCTATTTCTTTACCTCCTCTAGAAATGTTCTGCAAGAAACACCTAACTTTCCTCAGATGCACCATTTGATGTCTCAGTTGCCAGTAAAACCATTACTGCGTGTAGTTTATAGCTAAGGGGTTGGTCAGCTCAGTTGATTGGACAGCTAATTTGAGCAATGCCAACAGCACGGGTTCAATTCCTGTACTCTTCCGGGGTCACCATGAAGGTGCTACCTTCTCAACCCAACCCCTTGCCTGGGGCATGGGGACCCTCAGGCTAAAGTCACTACGAGTTCTTTCTCTGTGTGTCTGTTATTTTAGCTATTTTTTAAAATTAAAATAATAAATTAAAGTACAATTAAATTTTAGTAAATTTATAAAAGGACTATGGCTACTTTACCCTTTATAACTGCACTAAACCCAACCTTCCTGTTTTGCTCTCTTCAGAATGTAGGTGCTGTGAATTTCTTTTGTGACTATGAGGAAAGCCGGGGAAATTACTTGGTGGACGTTGATGGCAACAGGATGCTTGACCTTTACACCCAAATCTCTTCAATCCCCATTGGTAAGGGCTACACTTTATACTACATTCAACAGAAGAGGTATTTTTAAACGTGGTACTTGTCCTGCATTTCATTCCTTAGGTAAATGTCTTCAAGTAAAACATCATTATTCACAGAAATCAAAAATGTGCAAATTTGCGGGGAATTAAATGTATGATTTACTTGTAGCAACTGTTGAAACTTCCATGCGCTGTCCTTCTGTCATTGGAACATTATTGATATTCCCAAATGTGCTGAATTGTCCTTAAGGGATTATGACTATGAGAAATCGTGGTGATTTTCTGATTAACTACTGCCAGTACCCCTTCGGGTGTCCGTTGGTATCGGTGTGTAGACTATACTGTTATAGAAGGCAGCTATGGGACGCTGGGGCTAAAGTGTTTCTCATTTGTATTTCATTTTTTTGCCCTTCTACTCCACACAGCACCATTGTTAGAATTGCTGTCCCAGCCAAATCATTGGCTAATTAATGTTAATCTGTGTCTTAAATGCTCTCATAGATCATTGGTCACCTACCATGATCTCCCTCTACTCTTCCAAACAAAGATGTGGAGATGTTGGTGTTGGACTGGGGTGGACAAGATCAGAAATCGCTCAACACCAGGTTATAGTTTTCTCAGGACCATGACCTGAAAGGGATTCAGGGATTTATATATATATATATATATATATATATTAATCAATTAAAACCTTCTAACTCATTAAAAATTTAACAGCCTCTTAGGTTTGTTTAATACATGCTCAAAGGTGTGAACCTTTGATCTTTTACTTATAAGTTCTGCCCCTGATATCACCTCTCTCTCTAACACCTGAAGAAGGACTGAGGCTCCAAAAGCTTGTGTTTTCAAATAAACCTGTTAGACTATAACCTGGTGTCATGTGATTTAAAAGTAAAGTTCCCTTTACACCATTGTCATCAAACATTCCCTGGACAGCACAGGGTTACTGTCGGGACATTTTCCTTGACCTAGGACAAAGACACAGGAGGTGGGCAGGATTCAGGGAAATGAAAGATGTTTATTCAAGCAGAAACCAGTTTATGCAGGCAGATGGCCAAAGGATCTTTCCCGATTCTGGCTTCAGAAAATGGATCAATGACACACCCTCTGCTTTTGCAAAGAAACACAGCATTCTTATACATTTTATTTTACAGTAATCAAATACAATGTAGTCATCGCCCTTCCCCTTAATTCAAACACCCAATCATGTGGGATACCTAATCAGTGATGGGCACTTCCATGGACAGCCCCAGATTCCCATAATCTTATGGTATTAGCTTGACATTGTAATCACTAGGCCTTGGGATCTTCCTATGTATCCTATTTATTCACGTTCCAGAAGTTTAATTGCTACACTTTGGGCTTTTATCAGGCTTGTTTATCTGAAAAGATAAACAGCTCAAAGCCTATTGCCTGTTGTACTTTGGCACTGCCTTTTATCACATTCAGTTTCTCATTTCATTTTCCAAATTACATAATATAAAAATAAAAAGTCAGTTAGTTTTAACTAATTGCTGTAGGTTAACTTCTGTTGTAAAATTAATTACAATGTAATATTAAGCAACTACTTTTACTATCAGCATTTGGTATTTATGGTTTGTGATCAATTTATCTCGCTCAGGGTAAAAGAGAAGTTGTTTTGTAAGGTGAGGTAATCTTTACATCTACGTTTAAATTTTTCTAAAGCTTTTATGACATTCTGGTTATGTACTGAAGCCAATTTCTAAGATTAGAACATTTTTAGCTAAAAACTATTTAATGTTGCTGGTAGTTTCAAAGATGCAACTAATTTAATACAAAAAAGCATTAGCTGTTGTCCTTGCAGCTGCGTCCCTACTGTAGCACCTGACATTATTCATTTACTGGGATAATCATCCTTTCACTAGTAAAGCTGGAATTGGTCATTTATCTGTCCTCAGGCATCATTTTATCAGAACTGTCTCGGATGGGAACATACAGCGTTCCTTTACTGAACTTCTAGCAGTTCTGTTCAAAGGTATCATTGTATTTCACTGTGAGCAGGTTACTTAGTTTTGCTTAGTTTCTGTCTGCCATCTTGTGAGCAAGCATGGGCTGCTTAGTGTATTCAGGT
Organism: Stegostoma tigrinum; assembly: GCF_030684315.1. Taxonomy (NCBI): domain Eukaryota; kingdom Metazoa; phylum Chordata; class Chondrichthyes; order Orectolobiformes; family Stegostomatidae; genus Stegostoma; species Stegostoma tigrinum. The sequence continues at coordinate 28,893,457 of NC_081376.1, forward strand.
ACAAGTCACCTTACATGGCCAGGAACAGGTCACCACTAAAGTTACATACAGAGTAAAGCTCCTACTACTCTTTGAACTAAAAGTAAACTGAAAGTAAAGTTCCCTTACTCTTACTAAAACAGGAACTTGTGCTGGGACACTGTTTGAAATCGAACACAAATTAATAGTCAAACACAAACTTAGTGAATGAAATAAAAACATCCTAAGCTGGAATATTGTTGTCTTGAATGATGTTGCACACTAGAGCGCACTTAAGAGTCTGGAATCGTGTAGGTCACACCAGGTAACCTTGGTTCTTCCCCTAAAGAACATTAGTAAAACAGCTGGCTCTACCCCAACTATTGGCAATGATTGCATGGTCATCATTAGACTCTTAATTCCAGATTTATTATTGAATTGAAATTCCATCAACCACCATGATAAGGTTTGAACACAGGTCTCCAGAACATTACCTGAGTTTCTGCATTAGCAACCGAGGAATAATACCACAAGGCCAGCACATCTGCTGCATTTGTTGTAGGTCTCAAATGAGCCTGTCAATGAACACCACCAAGTGACCATCACAGCAGCTGGGAGCAGGATACAGTCTTCTTTTTCCCACACCATTTGGATTATACAGTGTATTTCTGAATATACCCTCGCTTAGTTATTGTAATTGCCAATGATAGAGGAGGAATAAAAGAATGATCAAATCTAGTAACAAACCCTGAAGTGGTGAGTATCCCACTATGACTAATCACTAGCTGTGAAAAGTCAAATGATGCTGCCTCCTGAGATAGTTATGATCAGAGTTAGCAGCCCTAATGCAAATACTAAATCCGATGGCAGATCAAGAAACATTCTTATCCAAAACCACATTTCAATATGTGTTTACCAAAACTGAGAATATTTAAATAATTCAAATCCAACCATTTCTTCCCACTTACTGCTTGGTTAAAACACTCAAATTCTTCATTGGAGTCAATTCTGTTTTTATTTAGAGAATGCAAATCTCTGAGACCAAGTGAAAAAGGTCTGTGTAGTATTACATGTTATTGTTGTGTCTTTCCGCAAATCTATGAAGGGTTTGTACTGAGTTCCCATTGGTGGAGCGTTCGCTGTGCAGAGGCCCTGGGATTTCTGTACCAGTTGAATATGAATGTTATCATGGGGTTTTTCTCATTCTCATGGAAATCTGTCCAACCTTTGGGAAGGAAATCTGTTTTCACACCAATGTCACACAGTGCCCACAAGAGACAGATAACATTAATTTTTACACATCAAAGTGGACCATATTAAGTTCATGAATTTTGAATTTCTTAAGGGATCCTTTATTCAATTCTTCATCGGTCAACCTAAGCAGCACCATCAGCTTGTAACTACCCATAAAAATCAGTATTGTTGAGTCTGTCATTCTTTTGCAAATGAACAAAATAACTGATTAAATTCAAGTCTCAAATAAAAATCATAATATAATAAATTTCTACACCATCTCCAATCCTCCAGAAGAAAATACTGTGGGCAGAATCATATCCCCAGTGGATTATGGTAAGACATGTGGTAGGATTGAGTGAGACAGCCGCTTTGCTCAAACTCATGAGATTCTTGCTTAGGGAGAGGCGGATTCCCAGTTGAGACTTGTTAACAGCCCCCACACATCACAGGCTGCAATCTTACCAAACCTGCCATACATAACAGCCAATAGGAAAACTTGACGTGGAAACCAGTGAGACGCATTAGGTGGGAGAGAGGAAATGAAAGGTTTTGTGCAGGCTTGTTGACATTTATGTACATACTTTGACTTTTTCATAAAGACTTCCTTATCCATGAGCATGTCAACAAATTTGCTTGTTGCCTGGAACACAGGGTCTGGGCATGTACCTCCTATCCGATTGCTAATGGCCTGGGGTGTTTATCCCCCACTCATCTGTGCAACTGTGCATGTAAGTTCTTCAGCAGGCTCCCATCCAGCACTCCCTTCACCTGTTGAGCCCACTGAAATTTTGGTATCACCACCCTGGGGTGTCTCAGCCTTGCTGAGGGATCTGCCATGCCCTGAATGGTCTCTTCCTCTTGAAAAAGGTTGAGGAGGTCTCTACCGGGGGAGATGTTTGCCCCTTGGCCCATATCCATGGTGCACTGGCTAACTGAGAACTGCAAAAGGCAGAAAGTGTCACAGCCAGTGGTTAGAGGTGGTACTCATTGCAGCTCACTGAGTACCTGCTGAAATTCAGCAGCTGTACGTACTCCGTGTCAGGGACCTGGAAGTCAGCGCACCTCCACAAGTCCTGTTCCAGTCTTTTCCAGCCAGGGCAATTATCCTGTCTTCATGGGGGAAAGGACTATAGCATTGGAACCCTCCCACCAGTTCATCTTCATTCATCATGTTACTGGAACATCGTAAAGGGCTGAAAATTGGAAAGTGAGTCATTCTGCATTCTGTGCAATGCTGATGGCATAAATTTTGTGTTTGAAATGAGCAGAGATGTCTCATCTATTAGTGTTGTTATACGTCAGGCAAAGGTGTACAGGTGTTTGAGAGAGTGAACGGGCAGTGTGGCAGATTGGGGGCTAAGGGAATTGAGTGAGGAAAAAAATTACATGCAACAGTGAAGATGTCAGACCAGAAGCCTTGGTAGGATTCAAGTACAGCAGCAGAAAAAGACAGTGAATGTGAGGTAGCACACAGCTGGGTACAGCACTTACCATTGTGGCACAGAAAAGGTCATTGACGTTCTTTCGGCAGTGCTGTTTGGTCCTCTAAATGCAGGGCGGGGCACTGATATCAGATCAGGCAAACGTCTTGCAGTGGTGCATTCTGTCCTGCAGGGAGAGGGCAGTCCTCCTGAGTACCATCCCATCAACCAGGACTTCCAGGTCTCTGTCAGAGAAACTCAGAGCCACCTCCCCCTAGCCATTCACTGACAGGCCACATGCCAGAGCTCCTTGTGGTGTGGACTCTTAAACACAGTGCACCTACAAGGAATACAGGTGTCTTGATGGATATGCAGTGAGTGGAAAGCTCTTCTTGGAAGAGTGCGCAGTAAGGGATACTCAGCATCAGATCAGCAACAGCAACTAAAGTGATGAGTTTGGTAAGATAGGACAAGAAAACTCTCCCAGCCTCACTCCTCCAAATCTGACAAGGTTTTCACTGAGCCAAAATAAAATTAAGGTTCCACCCCATGTCAAAAGATTATCATTTCAGAGTCCTAAAATTTTGTGTCATTAGCACTGCACAATGACTCATTTTTAATTTTGTGTAGATAACTGGAATCCTGCCAGAATGCCCCCTCCCTTCAACCTGAATAACTTACGTAACTTAAATAATTATGTAATAATTTAATAACTTGAATAATATAAAAATCAGGGGATATTTCTTTGATCTTGAAGTTTAGATCTTTCTGTCCACTAACTTGCACTCAAAATGTTTTATACCCCATAGTTCTCTGTTTTTTGCCATTATGCAGTGTGCAGTAGATAAGATAGTCACCCAGAAACTGAAGAGTGTTCAGCAGATGTTTGGACAAATCAGGCAGCATCATCATGTGATCGATCTGATGGAATTCTAAACAAAAATTTCCGCTACAAAAAGCACACATCTGGCTCAAGCTAAAAATAGGATTTCTTTATTCGAGCTGACAAACTAAAAGTCAAATTCATTTGTTTTCAGTCCTGATTATTTGAGGAGTGTGAACTGTGCAGTCTCTTAATGCAATGTAAACTACGTTGATTGATAAGCAGCATCTTGAATTTAATATTCTCATCAGTTTGCAAATCCTTCCAATGCCTCACCACACTCTATTTCTGAAACCTTTTCCAATTCCAGTGATATCTTCACCACTACGGGATATCTGCAGTCCTCCATTTCTATCTTTGTCAGAGGTTAGCTGTAATTTTACTGTGTGTAAAAATGCCCAGTTTAGTTCACTCAGGATAAAATCAATATCATTTCATATAACCTTGTAAGCAACATACACGGATGATAAAGAACATTGTGCAAACATGTTAACTGTTATATGTTTTTAAAATGAACTCCACATTTTTTTTATTCACTCGTGGGACATGGGTGTTGCTGGCTA